>NW_026651999.1:27500-30439 GCF_029873635.1 Malania oleifera | reverse complement strand
AATAAAAGCTCACACGTTGCACTAACAAAACACCCATAACCCTAAACCGTAAACCCTAAACCCTAAACCCAAAACATTAAACCCTAAACCATAACCCTAAACCCTAAAACCTAAACCCTAAACCCCAAACCCTAAACCCTAATCCCTAACCCTAAACCCTATGCCCTATACCCTGAAACCTAAACCTTAGACCCTAAACCCTAAACCCTAAACAGCAAACCCTAAACCCTAAACCCTAATCCCTAGCCTTCAGCCTTAAAACCTAAACGCTGAACCCAAAACCCAAAACCTGAACCCTAAAAACTAAACCCTTAACCCTAAACCCTAAACCCTAAACCCTAAACCCTAAAACCTTAAACCCTAAACCCTAAACCCTAAATACTAAACCCTAAACCCAAAACCGTAAGTCCTAAACACAAAACCCTAAACCCTAAACCCTAAACCCTGAGCCTAAACCCAAAACCTAGAACCCTAAACCCTAAACCCGAACCCTAACACAAAACCCTAAACCCTGAACCGTAAACCCCAAACCCTAAACCCTAAACCATTGACAGTAAACCCTAAACCCTAAACTCTAAACCCAAAACCCTAAACCCTAAACCGTAAGCCCTAAACCCTAAACAATAACACTAAACCCTATACCCTAAGCCCTAAACACTAAGCCCTAATCCCTAACCCTAAACCCTAAACCATAAACCCAAAACTTTTAAACCGTAAACCCTAAACCCTATATCCTAAACGCTAAACCGTAAACGCTAATACTAAAACTCAAACCCTAAACACCATTCCCTAAACCCTAAACCTTGAACCCTAAACCCTAAACCCTAATACTAAAACTAAAACCCTAAACCTTAAACCTTGAACCCTAAAACCTAAACCCTAAAAACAAAACCCTAAGCCCTAAACCTTAAACCCTGAACACTAGACACTAAACCATAAACCCTAAACCCTAAACACTAATCCTTAACCCTAAACGCTAAACCCTAAAACATAAACACTAACTCTAATCCCTAAACCATAAACCCTAAACCCTAAACCCTAAGCCCTAAACCCCAAACCCTAAACCCTAAACCATAAACACAAAACCCTAAACCCTAACCCAAAACCCTAAACCCTAAACCCAAAAGCCTAAACCATAAACCCTAATCCCTAACCCTAAACCCTAACCCCTAAACACTAAACCATAAAGCCAAAAACTAAACCCCAAACATTAAACCCTAAACCCTAAACCCTAAACCCCAAACCCTAAACCCTAAACCCTAAACCCTAAACCCTAAGCCTAAACCCTAAACCCTAAACCCTAAACTCTAGACGCTAAACCCTAAACCCTAAACCCCAAACCCTAAACACCAAACCCAAAACCCAAAACCCTAAACCCTAAACCCTACACTCTAAACCCTAAACACTAAACCCTGAACCCATAACACCAGACGCTAAACCCTAAAACCCTAGACGCTAAACCCTAAACCCTAAACCCTAGACGCTAAACCCTAAAACCTAAACCCTAAACCCTAAACGATAAACCTAAAACCTAAACCCTAAACCCTAAACCCTAAAGCCGAAACCCTAAACCCTAAACCCAAAACCCTTAACCCTAAACCCTAACCGCTAAACCTTAAACCCTAAACCCTAAACCCTAAACCCTAAACCCTAAACCCTAAACCCTAAACCCTAAACCCTAAACCCTTAACCCTAAACCCTAAACCCTAAGCCCTGAACCCTAAACCATAAAGACTAAACCCTATGCCCTAAACCCTAATCCCTAACCTAAAACCCTAAACACTAAACACTACACCCCAACCCTAAAACCTAAACCCTAAACACTAAGCCCTAAACACTAAACCCGAAACCTTAAACTGTAGACCCTAAACCCTAACACCAAAACCCAAAACCCTAAACCCTAAAATAAAAACCCAAAACCCTAACCACTAAACCCTAAACCCTAAACACTAAGCCTAAACCCTAAACCCTAAACACTAAACCCTAAACCTTAAACCTTAGACGCTAAACCCTAAAACCTACACCCTAAACCCTAAACCCTAAAGCCTAAAGCCTAAACCCAAAACCCTAAACCCTAAGCCTAAACCCTAAACACTAAACCCTAAACCCTAAACCCAAAACCGAAGATGCGAAACCCTAAAACCTAAACCCTGAACCCAAAACCCTCAACCCTAAACCATAAACCCTAAACCCTAAACCCTAAACCCTAAACCCTAATCCCAAAAGCCTAAACCCAAAATCGGAATCCCTAAAGCCTAAACTCTAAACCCTAAACACTAAACCATAAACCGTAAAACCTAACCTTACACCCTAAACCACAAACCCCAAACCCTAAACCCTAAATGCTTAACCATAAACCCAAAACCCTAAACCCTAAACCGTTAACCCTAAACCTTGACCCTACACCCTAAACCCTAAACCCTAAACCCTAAAAGCTAAAACCTAAAATCGAAACCCTACACCCTAAACCCTAAACCCTAAACCCTAAACCCAAAACCATAAACCCTTGCCCTAAACACTAAACACTAAACCCTAAACCCTAAACGCTAAACCCTAAAACCAAAACCCTAAACCATAAACCCTAAACCCTAAACCTTAAACCCTAAACCCTAAACATTAAGCTTAAACCCTAAACCCTAAACCCTTAACCCATAACCCTAAACCTTAAACACTAAACCCTATAACCTAAACTCTAAACCATAAAAGCTAAAACCTAAAACCGAAACCCTACACCCTAAACCCAAAACCCTAAAGCCAAAACCCAAAACCATAAACCCTTACCCTAAACACTAAACACTAAACCCGAGACCCTAACCCCAAACCCTAAACCCTGAACCCCAAACCCCAAATCCTAAACCCTAAACCTTTACCCGTAAACCCTAAACCCTAAACCCTAAATCGTAAGCCCTAAACCCTAAACCATAACACTAAACCCTACA
>NW_026651999.1:0-25000 GCF_029873635.1 Malania oleifera | reverse complement strand
CAAAACCCCAAACCCTAAACCCTAAACATTAAACCCTAAACCGTAAACCTAAACCCTAAACCAGAAACACTAAACCCCAAACCCTAACCCCAAAACTTAAACCCTAAACCCTATACCCGAGACCCTAACCCTAAACCCTAAACCCTAAACCCCAAACCCTAAACCCTAAACCTTTAACCGTAAACCCTAAACCCTAAACCCTAAATCGTAAGCCCTAAACCCTAAACCATAACACTAAACCCTACACCCTAAGTCCTAAACACTAAGCCCTAATCCCTAACCACAAAACCTATACCCTAAACCCTAAACTCTAAACCCCAAACCCAGAAACCTAAACCCTAAACCCTAAACCCTAAACCCTAAACCCTAAACCCTAAACCACAAACCCAACACCCGAAACCCTAAGCCCTAAACTCAAAATCCTAAACACTAAACACAAACCCTAAACCCTAAACCCTAAACCCTAATCCCTAACACTAAACCCTATGCCCTATACCCAGAAACCTAAACCTTAAAACTAAACCCTAAACCCTAAACACTAAACCTTAAACCCTAAACCCTAATCCCTAGCCTTAGACCCTAAAACATAAATGCTTCATGCAAAACCCAAAACCTAAACCCTAAACACTAAACCCTAAACCGTAAACCTTAAACCCAAAAACCCATACCCTGAACCCTAGACCCCTTAAACCCAAACCCTAGACCCAAAAACCTAAACCCTAAACCCAAAACCCTAAACCCAAAACCCCAACCCCTAAACCAAAAACCTTAAACCCTAAACCCTAAACCCGGGGCCCTAACCCTAAACCCTACACCTTAAACCCCAAACCCTAAACCCTGAACCTTTAACCCTAAAACCTAAACCCTAAACCGTAAGCCCAAAACCTTAAATCCTAAACACTTAAAACCTAAACACTAAACACAAAACCATAAACCCTAAACACTAAGCCCTAAACCCTAAGCCCTAAACACAAAACCCTAAACCTAACCCTAAACCCTAAGCCTAAACCATAAACCCTAAATCCCAAACCCTAAAACCTAAACCCTAAACCCTAAAACACTAAACCCTAAACCCTAAACCCTAAACCCTGAACCCTAAACCCCAAACCCTAAACCCTAAACCTTTAACCGTAAACCCTAAACCCTAAACCCTAAATCGTAAGCCCTAAACCCTAAACCATAACACTAAACCCTACACCCTAAGTCCTAAACACTAAGCCCTAATCCCTAACCACAAAACCTATACCCTAAACCCTAAACTCTAAACCCCAAACCCAGAAACCTAAACCCTAAACCCTAAACCCTAAACCACAAACCCAACACCCGAAACCCTAAGCCCTAAACCCAAAACCCTAAACACTAAACACAAACCCTAAACCCTAAACCCTAAACCCTAATCCCTAACCCTAAACCCTATGCCCTATACCCTGAAACCTAAACCTTAAACACTAAACCCTAAACCCTAAACACTAAACCTTAAACCCTAAACCCTAATCCCTAGCCTTAGGCCCTAAAACATAAATGCTTAATGCAAAACCCAAAACCTAAACCCTAAACCCTAAACCCTAAACCGTAAACCGTAAACCCTAAACCCTAAACCCTAAACCCAAAAACCCATAACCTGAACCCTAGACCCCCTGAACCCTAAACCCTAAACCCTAACACTAGACCCTAAAACCTAAACCCTAAACCCTAAACCCTAAACCCTAAACCCCAACCCCTAAACCAAAAACCTTAAACCCTAAACCCTAAACCCAAGGCCCTAACCCTAAACCCTAGACCCTAAACCCCAAACACTAAACCCTAAACCTTTAACCCTAAACCGTAAACCCTAAACCGTAAGCCCTAAACCCAAAATCCTAAACCCTTAAAACCTAAACACTAAACACAAAACCATAAACCCTAAACACTAAGCCCTAAACCCTAAGCCCTAAACACAAAACCCTAAACCCTAACCCAAAACCCTAAGCCTAAACCGTAAACCCTAAATCCCAAACCCTAAACCCTAAAACACAAAACCCTAAACACCTAAACTCTAAACCCTAAACCCTAAACCCTAAACCCAAAACCCTAAGCCCTAAACATTAAACCATAAATACAAAACCCAATAGCCTAAAACCTAACCCCTATCCCAAAACCTTAAACCCTAAACCCTAAACCTTAAACCGTATACCCCAAACCCTAGACCCTAAACTCTAACCCCAAAACCCTAAACCCTAAACACTAAAACCTAAACCCTAAACCCTAAACCTTAAGCCAAAACCCTAAATCCTAAATGCTAAAACCTAAACCCTAAACCCTAAACCCTAAACGCTAAAACCTAAAGCCTAAAGCCTAAACCCAAAACCCTAAACCCTAAGCCTAAACCTTAAAGACTAAACCCTAAACCACAAACCCAAAACCCAAAACCCTAAACCCTAAACCCAAAACCCTCAACCCGACACCCTAAACCCAAAACCCAAAACCATAAACCCTAAGTCTAAACCCTAAACACTAAACCCTAAAGCCTAAAGCCTAAACCCTAATCCCTAACCCTAAACCCTATGCCCTATACCCTGAAACCTAAACCTTAAACACTAAACCCTAAACCCAAAACACTAAACCTTAAACCCTAAACCCTAATCCCTAGCCTTTGACCCTAAAACATAAATGCTTCATGCAAAACCCAAAACCTAAACCCTAAAGACTCAACCCTAAACCGTAAACCTTAAATCCAAAAACCCATACACTAAACCCTAGACCCTCTAAACCCTAAACACTAGCCCCTAAACCCTAAGCCCTAAACACAAAACCCTAAACCCTAACCCAAAACCCTAAGCCTAAACCGTAAACCCTAAATCCCAAACCCTAAACCCTAAAACCTAAACCCTAAACCCTAAAACATTACACCCTAAACCCTAAACTCTAAACCCTAAACCCTAAACCCTAAAACCTAAACCCTAAGCCCTAAACATTAAACCATAAATACAAAACCCAATAGCCTAAAACCTAACCCCTATCCCAAAACCTTAAACCCTAAACCCTAAACCTTAAACCCTATACCCTAAACCCTAGACCCTAAACCCTAAGCCCAAAACCCTAAACCCTAAACACTAAAACCTAAACCCTAAACCCTAAACCTTAAGCCAAAACCCTAAACCCTAAACGCTAAAACCTAAACCCTAAACCCTAAACCCTAAACCCTAAACGCTAAAACCTAAAGCCTAAAGCCTAAAGCCTAAACCCAAAACCCAAAACCCTAAGCCTAAACCTTAAAGACTAAACCCTAAACCCCAAACCCAAAACCCAAAACCCTAAACCCTAAACCCAAAACCCTCAACCCGACACCCAAAACCCAAAACCCAAAACCATAAACCCTAAGCCTAAACCCTAAACACTAAACCCTAAAGCGTAGACCCTAAACCCTAATCCCTAACCCTAAACCCTATGCCCTATACCCTGAAACCTAAACCTTAAACACTAAACCCTAAACCCAAAACACTAAGCCTTAAACCCTAAACCCTAATCCCTAGCCTTAGACCCTAAAACATAAATGCTTCATGCAAAACCCAAAACCTAAACCCTAAACACTCAACCCTAAACCGTAAACGTTAAACCCAAAAACCCATACACTGAACCCTAGACCCTCTAAACCCTAAACACTAAGCCCTAAACCCTAAGCCCTAAACACAAAACCTTAAACCCTAACCCAAAACCCTAAGCCTAAACAGTAAACACTAAATCCCAAACCCTAAACCCTAAAACCTAAACCCTAAACCCTAAAACACTAAACCCTAAACCCTAAACTCTAAACCCTAAACCCTAAACCCAAAACCCTAAACCCTAAGCCCTAAACATAAACCATAAATACAAAACCCAATTGCCAAAAACCTAACCCCTATCCCAAAACCTTAAACCCAAAACCCTAAACCCTAGACCCTAAACCCTAAGCCCAAAACCCTAAACCCTAAACACTAAAACCTAAACCCTAAACCCTAAACCTTAAGCCTAAACCCTAAATCCTAAACGCTAAAACCTAAACCCTAAACCCTAAACCCTAAACCCTAAACGCTAAAACCTAAAGCCTAAACCCTAAACCCTAAAGCCTAAAGCCTAAACCCAAAACCCAAAACCCTAAGCCTAAACCTTAAAGACTAAACCCTAAACCCCAAACCCAAAACCCTAAACCCTAAACCCTAAACCCAAAACCCTCAACCCTACACCCTAAACCCCAAACCCAAAACCATAAACCCTAAGCCTAAACCCTAAACACTAAACCCTAAAGCCTAAACACTAAACGCTAAACCGAAGATGCTAAACCCTAAAACCTAAACCCTGAACTCAAGATCCCCAACCCTAAATAATAAACCCTAAACCCTAAACCGTAAGCTTAAACAATAAACCCTTAACCCTAAACCCTAAACCCTAATCCCAAAAGCCTAAACCCAAAATTGGAAACCCTAAAGCCTAAACCCTAACCTTACACCCTAAATCCCAAAACCTAAACCCTAAACCCTAAACGCTTAACCATAAACGCTAAACCCTAAACCCAAAACTGTCAACCCCAAGCCCTGACCCGACACCCTAAGCCTTAAACCCTAAAAGCTAAAACCTAAAACCGAAACCCTAAACCCTAAACCCTAAACGCTAAAGCTTAAACCCAAAACCATAAACCCTAACCCTAAACATTAAACACTAAACCCTAAATCCTAAACCCTAAACCTTAAACGCCAAACCTTAAAACCAAAACCCTAAACCATAAACCCTAAACCATAAACCTTAAACCCTAAACCCTAAACCTTAAGCTTAAACCCTAAACCCTAAACCCTAAACCCTAAACCCTAAACCCTAAACCCTAAACCCTAAACCCTAAACCATAAACACTAAACCCTATACCCTAAACCCTAAACCCTAACCCCAAAACCCAAAACCCTAAACCCTAAACCCGAGACCCTAACCCTAAACCCTAAACCCTGAACCCTAAACCCCAAACCCTAAACCCTAAACCTTTAACTGTAAACCGTAAACCGTAAACCCTAAATCGTAAGCCCTAAACCCTAAACCATGACACTAAACCCTACACCCTAAGTCCTAAACACTAAGCCTAAACCCTAAACCATAAACCCTAAGCTTAAACTGTCAACCCGAAACCCTAAACCCTAAACCCTAAACCCCAGACCCTACACCCTTAACCCTAAACACTAAATCCTAAACTCTAAACCCTTAACCCTAAACCCTAAACCCTAAACCCCAACCCTAAAACCTAAACCCTAAACCCTAAACCCTAAACTCTAAACCCTTAACCCAAAACCGTAAAACCCTAAACCCTAAACCCTAAACCCTTAACCCTAAACCCTAAACCCTAAGCCCTAAACCCTAAACCATAAACACTAAACCCTATGCCCTAAACCCTAATCCCTAACCCAAAACCCAAAACCCAAAACCCTAAACGCTACACCCCAAACCTAAAACCTAAACCCTAAACCCTAAGCCCTAAACACTAAACCTAAAACCCTAAAACCTAGACCCTAAACCCTAAGCCCAAAACCCAAAACCCAAAACACTAAACCCTAAACACTAAACCATAAACCCTAAACACTAGGCCTAAACCCTAAACCCTAAACCCTAAACCCTAAACCCTAGACGGTTTACCCTAAAACCTATACCCTAAACCCGAAACGCTAAAACCTAAAACCTAAACCCTAAACCCTAAAACCTAAAGCCAAAAGCCTAAACCCGAAACCCAAAGCATATACCCTAAACACTAAACCCTAAACCCTAAACCCTAAACCCAAGACGCTAAACCCTAAAACCTAAACCCTGAACCCAAAACCCTCAACCCTAAACCCTAAACCCTAAACCCTAAACCCTAAACCCTAAGCTTAAACCATAAACCCTAAACCCTAAACCCTAGACCCTTAACCCTAATCCCAAAACCCTAAACCCAAAACCGTAAACCCTCAAGCCTAAAGCCAAAAGTCTAAACCCTAAACCCTAAACCGTAAACCCTAACCCTACACCCTAAACCCTAAATCAGAAACCCTAACCCTAAACCCTTAACGATAAACCCTAAGCCCTAAACCCTAAACCGTAAACCGTAAACCCTAACCATAAACCCTAAACCCTAAACCCTAAACCCTAAATCGTAAACCCTAAACCCTAACCATAAATCCTAAACCCTAAACCCTAAACGCTAAACCCTAAATTCTAAACCCTAAACCCTAAACCCAAAACCCTAAACCCTAAGCTTAAACCCTAAACCCTAAACCCTAAACCCTAAACCCTAAACCCTAAACCCTAAACCCTAAACCGTAAACACTAAACCCTATACCCTAAACCCTAAACCCTAAATCCGAGACCCTAATCCTAAACCCTAAACCCGGAACCCTAAACCCCAAACCCTAAACCCTAAACCCTAAAACCCCAAACCCTAAACCCTAAACCCTAAACCCTAAACCCTAAAACCTAAACCCTAAACCCTAAACCCTAAACCCTAAACCTTAAACCCTATACCCTAAACCCTAGACCCTAAACCCTAAGCCCAAAACCCTAAACCCTAAACACTAAAACCTAAACCCTAAACCCTAAACCCTAAGCCAAAACCCTACACCCCAAACCCTAAACCCTAAACCCTAAACCCTAGACGCTAAACCCTAAAACCTAAACCCTAAACCCTAAACCCTAAACACTAAACCCAAAACCCAAAACCCAAAACCCAAAACCCTAAACCCTAAACCATAAACACTAAACCCTAAACCCTAAACCCTAAACCCTAAACCTTAAACCCTAAACCCTAAACCCAAAACCCAAAACCCAAAACCCTAAACCCTAAACCATAAACACTAGATCCTATACCCTAAACCCTAATCCCTAACCCAAAACCTTAAACCCTAAACCCCAACCCTAAAACCTAAACCCTAAACCCTAAACCTTAAACCCTATACCCTAAACACTAGACCCTAAACCCTAAGCCCAAATCCCTAAACCCTAAGCACTAAAACCAAAACCCTAAACCTTGAACGCTAAACCCTAAACCTAAACCCTAAACCCTAAAACCTAGACGCTAAACCCTAAAATCTAACCCCCAAACCATAAACACTAAACACCAAACCCAAAACCCTAAACCCTAAACCCTAAACCGTAAACCCTAAACCCAAAAACCTAAACCCGAAACCCTACCCTTAAACCTTAAGCCCTAAACCCTAAACCCTAAACCCTAAACCCAAAACCCTAAACCCTAAACCCTAAACCTTAAGCCCTAAACCCTAAAACCTAAATGCTAAACCCTAAAACCTAAACTCTAAAACCAAAACCCTAAACCTTAAACCCTAAACCCTAAACCCTAAGCCTAAACCCTAAACCCTAAACCCTAACCGCTTAACCCTAAATGCTAAACCCTATGCCATACACCCTAAACCCTTAACCCTAAACCCCAAACCCTAAACCCTAAAACCCTAAACCCTAAACCCAAAACCCAAAACCCAAAACCCTTAACCCTAAACACTAAACACTAAACCATAAACACTAAATCGTATGCCCTAAACCCTAATCCCTAACCGAAAACCCAAAACCGAAAACACTAAACGCTACACCCCAACCCTAAAACCTAAACCCTAAACGCTAGGGCGTAAAAACTAAACCTAAAACCTTAAACCCTAGACCCTAAACCCTAAGCCCAAAACCCAAAACCCTAAACCCTATACCATAAACTCTAAACCCTAAACCATAAACACTAAACCCTATACCCCAAACCCTGAACCCTAACCCCAAAACCCTAATCCGTAAACCCTAAACCCGAGACCCTAACCCTAAACCCTAAACACTGGACCCTAAACCCCAAACCCTAAACACTAAACCCTAAAACCCTAAACCCAAAACCCTAAACCCTAAGCCCTAAACCCTAAACCCATAACCCTACACCCTAAACCCGAAACCCTAAACCCTAAACCCTTACCCCTACACCCTAAACCCTAAACCCTAAACCCTAAACCCTAAACCCTAAACCCTAAACCCTAAACCCTAAACCCTAAACCCTAAACCCTAAACCCTTAACCGTAAACCCTAAGCCCTAAACCCTAAAGAAAAAACACTAAACCCTATACCCTAAAACCTAATACCTAACCCAAAACGTTAAACCATAAACCCTAAACCCTAAACCCCAACCCTAAAACCTAAACCCTAAACCCTAATCCTAACGCCTAAACCCAAAGCCAAAAATCCCTTAAAACCCAAAACCCTAAGCCCTAAACCCTATACGCTAAACACTAACCGTAAACCAGAACCCTAAACTCAAAACCCTAAACCCTAAACCCTAAACCCTATCCCCTAAACCCTAGGCCAAAAATCCTAAACTTGAGACCACAACCCTAATCCCTAATCCCTAAACGCTAAACCCTAAATCCAAAACCCCAAACCCTAAACCCTAAATCCTAAACCCTAAACCCTAAACCCTAAACCCAAAACCCAAAACCCTAATCCCTATACCCTAAAACGTAAACCCAAAACCCTAAACCCTAAACACAAAACCCAAAATCCTAAACCCGAGACCCTAACCCTAAATCCTAAACCCTATACCCTAAACCCTAAACCCAAAACCCAAAACCCTAAATCCTAAACCCTAAACCCAAAACCCAAAACCCTTAACACTAAACCCTAAACCCTAAACCCTAACCCTAAACCCAAAATCCTAAACCCTAAACCTGAAACCCTAACCCTAAACCAAAAATCCAAAATCTAAGCCCCAAACGCAAAACCCTAAAACCTAAACCCTAAACCCTAAACCCTAAACCCTAAACCCTAAACCCTAAACCCTAAACACTAAGCCTAAACGCTAAACCCCAAACCCTAAACCCTAAACCCTAAACCCTAAACCCTAAACCCTAAACACTAAACCCAAAACCCTAATCCTAAACCCAAAACCCTTAAACCCTAAACCTTAAGCCTAAACCCTATACCCCAAACCCTAAACCCTAAATGCTAAACCCTAAACCCAAAACTGTAATACTTAAACCCAAATCCCTAGCCCTAAACGCCAATACCTAAGCCCAAAAACAATATCCCGAAACCCTAAACCCTAAACAGTAAACCCTTAACCCTAAACCCTAAACACTAAACCCTAAACCGTAAACCCAAAACCCTAAAACTTAAACCCTAAACCACAAACCCTAAACCCAAAAACCAAAACCCTAAAACCTAAACCCTAAACCATAGACCCTAAACCGTAAGCCCTAAACCCTAAACCCTAAACACTAAGCCCTAAACCCTAAACACTAAAACCTAAACCCTAAACCCAAACCCTAAAACCTAAACACTAAACCCAAAACCCTAATTCTAAACCCTAAACCCTAAGCCCTAACCCTAAAAAAGAAACCCTAAACCCTAAACCCTAAACCCAAAACCCAAAACCCTAAATCCTAAACCCAAAACCCAAAACCCAAAACCCTAATCCCTATACCCTAAAACGAAAACACAAAACCCTAAACCCTAAACACAAAACCCGAAATCCTAAACCCGAGACCCTAACCCTAAATCCTAAACCCTATACCCTAAACCCAAAACCCAAAACCCAAAACCCTAAATCTTAAACCCTAAACCAAATACCCAAAACCCTTAACACTAAACCCTAAACCCTAAACCCTAACCCTAAACCCAAAATCCTAAACCCTAAACCTGAAACCCTAACCCTAAACCAAAAATCCAAAACCTAAGCCCCAAACGCAAAACCCTAAAACCTAAACCCTAAACCCTAAAACCTAAACCTAAACGCTAAACCCCAAACCCTAAACCCTAAACCCTAAACCCTAAACACTAAACCCAAAACCCTAATCCTAAACCCAAAACCCTTAAACCCTAATCCTTAAGCCTAAACCCTATACCCCAAACCTTAAACCCTAAATGCTAAACCCTAAACCCAAAACCCTAAACCCAAAACCGTAATCCTTAAACCCAAATCCCTAGCCCTAAACACCAAAACCTAAGCCCAAAACCTATATCCTGAAACCCTAAACCCTAAACAGTAAACCCTTAACCCTAAACCCTAAACACTAAACCCTAAACCGTAAACCCAAAACCCTAAAACTTAAACCCTAAACCACAAACCCTAAACCCTAAAACCAAAACCCTAAACCCTAAACCCTAAACCCTAAACCCTAAACCCTAGACCCTAAACCGTAAGCCCTAAACCCTAAACCCTAAACACTAAGCCCTAAACGCTAAATACTAAAACCTAAACCCTAAACCCAAACCCTAAAACCAAAACGCTAAACCCAAAACCCTAATTCTAAACCCTAAACCCTAAGCCCTAACCCTAAAACAGAAACCCTAAAGCCTAAACCCAAAACCCTAAACCCTTAACACTAAACCCTAAACCCTAAACCCTAAACCCTAACCCTAAAAACTAAACCATAAACCCTAAACCGTAAACCCTAGCCCTAAACCCCAAAACCTAAGCCCAAAACCCATATCCCTAAACCCTAAACCCTAAATAGTAAATCCTTAACCCTAAACCCTAAACACTAAACCCTAAACCGTACACCACAAACCCTAAAACTTAAACCCTAAACCCCAAACCCTAAACCCTAAAACCAAAACCCTAAACCTCATACCCTAAACCGTAAGCCCTAAACCCTAAACCCTAAACACTAAGTCTTAAACCCTAAACAGTAAAACCTAAACCCTAAACCCCAACCCTAAAACCTAAACGTTAAATCCTAAACCCTATTTGTAAACCCAAAACCCTAAGCCCTAACCCTAAACAAGAAACCCAACACCTAAAACCCAAAACCCAAAACCCCAAATCCTAAACCCCTAGACCCTAAACCGAAAGCCCTAAACGCTAAACCCTAAACACTAAACCCTAAACACTAAACTCTAAACCCTAAACCCTAAAACCCGAAACCCTAAACTCAAAACCCTAAACCCTAAACACTATCCCAAAATCCCTTAAACCCTAAACCTTAAACCCTAAAGCCTAAACCCTAAACCCTAAAGCCTAATCCTAAACCCTAAACCCTAAATCCTAAACCCTAATCCCTAACCCAAAACCCTAAACCATAAACCCAAAACCCTAAAATCCAACCCCAAAACCAAAACCCTAAACCCTAAACCCTAGACCCTAAACTCTAAGCCAAAAGCCCAAAACCGAAAACACTAAACCCTGAACCCTAAACCCTAAACCCTAAGCCTAAACTCTAAACTCGAAACCCTAAACCCTAAACCCTAAACACTAACCCTAAACCCTAGACCTGAAACCCTAAACCCTAAACCCTAAACACTAACCCTAAACCCTAAACCCCAACCCCAAAACCTAAACCCTAAAACCGAAACCCAAAACCCTAAACACTAAATCCAAAACCCTAAACCCTAATCCCTGAACCCAAAAATCCGAAGCCCTAAACACTAAACCCTAAACCCTAAACACTAAACCCTAAACCCTAAACCCCCTGAACCCTAAACCTTAAACCCTAAACCTTAAACCCTAAACCCTAAACCCTAACCCTAAACCCTAAACCCTAAACCCTAAATCTCAATCCCTAACCCTAAACCCCCTAAACCCTAAACTCTAAAACCCAACCCTAAAACCTAAACCCTAAACCCTAAACCTTAAACCCTAACCCCTAGAACCTAAACCCTAAGCCCAAAACCCTAAACCCAAAACACTAAACCCAAATTCCTAAACCCTAAATCCTAAACCCTAAGCCTAAACCCTAAACCCTAAACCCTAAACCCTAAACCCTAGACCCTAAACCCTAAACCTTAAAGCCTAGACGCTAAACCCTAAAACCTAAACGCTAAACCCAAAACCCTAAGCCCTAGACCAAAAACCCAAAACCCAAAACCCTAAACCCTAAACTCTAAACCCTAAACCCATAACCCTAGACCCTAAACCCTAAACCTTAAACCCTAATCCATAAACCCTAAACCCCAAACGCTAACCGGAAACCCTAAACCCTAAACCCTAAACGCTAAAACCTAAAATTCAAACCATAAACCCTAAACCCTAAACCCTAAACCCTAAACGCTAAACCCTAAATGCTAAACCCTAAAACCTAAACCCTAAATCATAAACCATAACACCTAAGCCCAAAACTCTAAACAATAAATCGTAAACCCTAAGCTTAAGACCTAAACCATAAACCTTAAACCCTAAACCCTAAACCCTAAACCCTAACCATAAACCCTAACCCTAAACCCTAAACCCTAAACCCTAAACCCTAAACAATAAACCCTAAACATTAAACGTTGAACCCTAAACCAAAATCCTAAACCCTAAACCCTAAACCCTAAACCCTAAACCCTAAACCCTTACAGCAAACACTAAACCCTAAACCCTAAACGATAAAACCTAAGACCGAAACCATAAACCCTAAACCCTAAACGCTAAACATTAAACCCTAAACGCTAAACCCTAAATGCTAAACCCTAAAACCTAAACCCTAAACCATAAACCCTAACCCCTAAACACAAAACTCTAAACAATAAATTGTAAACCTTAAGCTTAAGACCTAAACCTTAAACCCTAAACCCCAAAGTCTAAATAATAAATCGTAAACCCTAAACCCTAAACCCTAAACCCTAAACCCTAAACCCAAAACCCTAAACCCGAAACCCTAACCATAAACCCTAAACCCTAAACCCTAAACCCTAAACAGTAAACCCTAAACCCTACACCCTGAACCCTAAACCAAAATCCTAAACCCAAAACACTAAACCCTACACCCTAAACCCTAAACCCTAAACCCTAAACTCTAGACCCTAAACCCAAAGCCCTAAACCCTAAACACTAAACCTAAAAGCCTAAACCCTAGACGCTAAACCCTAAACCGTAAGCCCAAACCATAAACCCTAAACCCAAAACCATAAACACTAAACCATAAACCCTAAGCCCTTAACCCAAATCCTCAACCCTTAACACATAACGCCTAACAGTAAACCTTAAACCCTAAACCCTAAACCCTAGACCCAAAACCCTAACCCCTAAACCATATACCCTATACCCTAAACCCTAAACCCTATCCCTAAACCCTAAACCCTAAACACTAAACCCTGAACCCAGAACCCCAAAAACTGAAACCCTAAACCCTAAACCCTAAACCCAAAACCCTAAACCCTGAGCCCTAAACCCTAAACACTAAACCCTAAATCCCAAACCCAACACCCAAAACCCTAAGCCCTAAACCCCAACCCTAAACCCTAAACCCTTAACCTTAAACCCTAAACCCCTAAACCCTAAACCCAAAACCCAAAACCCTGAGCCCTAAACCCTAAACACTAAACCCTAAATCCTAAACCCAACACCCAAAACCCTAAACCCAAAACCCCAACCCTAAACCCTAAACCCTTAACCTTAAACCCTAAACCCCTAAACCCTAAACCTTAAACCCTAAACCCTAAAAACTAAACCCTAAACTCTAAACCCTAAACCCTAATTCCTAAACCCTAAACCCTAAACCTTAAACCCTAAAACCCTAAACCCTAACTCTTAAACCCTAAACCCTAAAACCTAAACACTAAACCCTAGACCCTAAAACCCAACCCCAAACCCTAGACCCATAGTCCTTAACCCTAAACACTAAACCCTTAACCCTAACCCTAAACGCTAAACCCTAAACACTAAACCCTTAACCCCAATCCAAAACACTAAACCCTAAACCCTAAACCCTAAATCCTAAATCCTAAACCCTAACCCTAAACTCTAAACCCCACACCATAAACCCTATCCTTAAACCCTAAACCGTAAACCCTGAACCGTAAACACTAAGCCCTATGCCCTAATCCCTAACCCTAAACCCTTAACCCTTAACCCTAAACCCTAAACCCTAAACCCTAAAACCTAAACCCTAAACCCTAACCTTAAACCCTAAACCCTAAACCATAAACTCTAAACCCTGAACCCTAAACCTTAAACCCCTAAACCCTAAACCCTTAAACCCTAAACCCTAAAAACTACACCCTAAACTCTAAACCCTAAACCCGAATTCCTAAACCCTAAACCCTAAACCTTAAACCCTAAAACCCTAAACCCGAAAACCTAAACACTAAACCCAAGACCCTAAAACCCAACCCCAAACCCTAGACCCATAGTCCTTAACCCTAAACACTAAACCCTTAACCCTAACCCTAAACACAACACCCTTAACCGCAATCCAAAACCCTAAACACTAAATCCTAAACCCTAAAACCTAAACGGCCAACCCTAACTCTAAACGCTAAACCCTAAACCCCCAAACACAAAACCCTAAACCATAAACCCTAAACCCTAAGCCCTAAACCCTAAACACTAAATCCAAAATAGTAAACCATAAACCCAATACCCTAAGCCCTAAACCATAAACGCTATTCCTAAACCCCAAATCCTTAACCTTTAACCCTAAACCCTAAACACCAAAACCCAAAACGATAAACCCTAAACCCTAAAACCTCAACCCTAACCCCTAAACCCTAAAAACAAAATACTAAACCCCAAACCGTAATCCTTAATCCCTAAACCCTAAATCCAAAACCCTAAACCCTAAACACTATCCCTAAACCCTAAACCGTTAACCCTTAACCCTAAACCATAAATCCTAAACCCTAAACACTAAACCTTTAACCCTAACCCTAAACGCTAAACCCTAAACACTAAACCCTTAACCCCAATCCAAAACACTAAACCCTAAACCCTAAGCCAAAAATCTTAAATCCTAAACCCTAACCCTAAATTCTAAAGCCCAACCCATAAACCCTATCCTTAAACCCTAAACCGTAAACCCTTAACCGTAAACACTAAGCCCTATGCCCTAATCCCTAACCCTAAACCCTTAACCCTTAACCCTAAACCCTAAACCCTAAACCCTAAAACCTAAACCTTAAACCCTAACCTTAAACCCTAAACCCTAAACCATAAACTCTAAACCCTGAACCCTAAACCTTAAACCCCTAAACCCTAAACCCTTAAACCCTAAACCCTAAACCCTAAAAACTACACCCTAAACTCTAAACCCTAAACCCTAATTCCTAAACCCTAAACCCTAAACCTTAAACCCTAAAACCCTAAACCCGAAAACCTAAACACTAAACCCAAGACCCTAAAACCCAACCCCAAACCCTAGACCCATAGTCCTTAACCCTAAACACTAAACCCTTAACCCTAACCCTAAACACAACACCCTTAACCGCAATCCAAAACCCTAAACCCTAAATCCTAAACCCTAAAACCTAAACAGCCAACCCTAACTCTAAACGCTAAACCCTAAACCCCCAAACACAAAACCCTAAACCCTAAACCCTAAACCCTAAGCCCTAAACACTAAACACTAAATCCAAAATAGTAAACCATAAACCCAATACCCTAAGCCCTAAACCATAAACGCTATTCCTAAACCCTAAACCCTTAACCTTTAACCCTAAACCCCAAACCCTAAACCCTAAACCCTAAACCCTAAACCCTAAACACCAAAACCCAAAACGATAAACCCTAAACCCTAAACCCTAAAACCTAAACCCTAACCCCTAAACCCTAAAAACAAAACACTAAACCCCAAACCGTAATCCTTAATCCCTAAACCCTAAATCCAAAACCCTAAACCCTAAACACTATCCCTAAACCCTAAACCGTTAACCCTTAACCCTAAACCGTAAATCCTAAACCCTAAACCCAAAACCCTAAGCCCTAAACCCTAAAAACAAAACACTAAACCCTAAACCCTAAGCCCTAAACCCTAAACCCTAAGTCTTAAACCCTAAACCCTACACCCAAAACCCAAAACACTAACCCTAAACCCTAAACCCTAAACACTAAACCCCAAACTCTAAACCCTAAACCCTAATTCCTAAACCCTAAAACCCTAAACCCTAAGCCCTAAACCCTAAACACTAAACCTAAAAGCCTAAACCCTAGACGCTAAACCCTAAACCCTAAATCGTAAACCTAAACCATAAACCCTAAACCCAAAACCATAAACACTAAACCCTTAACCCTAATCCTCAACCTTTAACACATAACGCTTAACAGTAAACCTTAAACACTAAACCCTAAACCCTAAACCCTAGACCCAAAACCCAAAACCCTAAACCCTAAACCCTATACCCTATACCCTAAACCCTATCCCTAAACCCTAAACCCTAAACACTAAACCCTGAACCCAGAACCTCAAAAACTAAAACCCAAAACCCTATACCCTGAATCGTAAACACAAAGCCCTAAACCCTAAACCCTAACCCTAAACCCTTAACCCTTAACCCTCAACCCTAAACACAAAACCCTAAACTCTAAACCCTAACCCTAAACCCTGAACCCTAAACCCTAAACCATAAACTCTAGACCTTGAACCCTAAACCCTCAACCCCTAAACCCAAAACCCTAAAACCTAAACACTAAACACTAGATGCCAAAACCCAACCCCAAACCCTAGACCCATAGCCCTTAACCCTAAACACTAAAACCTTAACCCTAACCCTAAACGCTAAACCCTAAAAACTAAACCCTTAACCCTAACCCAACACCCTAAACCCTAAACCCAAAACCCTAAACCCCCAAACACTAAACCCTAAACCCTAAGCCCTAAACCCTAAACACTAAATCCAAAATAGTATACCCTAAACCCAGTACCCTAAGCCCTAAACCCTAATCCCCATCCCTAAACCCTAAACCCTAAACCCTAAACCCTAAACCCTAAACCCTAAACCCTAAACTCCAAAACCCAAAACGATAAACCCTAAACCCTAAACTCTAAAACCTAAACCCAAAGCCCTAAACCCTAAAAACAAAACACTAAACCCTAAACCGTAATCCTTAATCCCTAAACCCTAAATCCAAAACCCTAAACCCTAAACACTATCCCTAAACCCTAAACCCTTAACCTTTAACCCTAAACCGTAAATGCTAAACCCTAAACCCTAAACCCTAAGCCCTAAACCCCAAACCGCAAACCCCAAACCCTAAACCCTAAAACCTAAACCCTAAGCCCTAAACCCTAAAACAAAACCCTAAACCCTAAACCCTAAGCCCTAAACCCTAAACCCTAAGTCCTAAACCCTAAACCCTACACCCAAAACCAAAAACACTAACCCTAAACCCTAAACCCTAAACACTAAACCCCAAACTCTAAACCCTAAACGCCAATTCTTAAACCTTAAAATCTAAACCCTAAGCCCTAAACCCTAAACACGAAATGTAAAAGCCTAAACCCTAGACGCTAAACCCTAAACCCTAAACCGTAAACCCAAACCATAAACCCTAAACCCAAAACCATAAACACTAAACCCTAAACCCTAAGCCCTTAACCCTAATCCTCAACCCTTAACACATAACGCTTAACAGTAAACCTTAAACACTAAACCCTAAACCCTAAACCCTAAACCCTAAACCCTAAACCCTAGACCCAAAACCCTAAACCCTACCCTATACCCTAAACCCTAAACACTAAACCCTGAACCCTGAACCCCAAAACCTAAAACTCTAAACCCCAAACCCTTAACTGTAAACCCTAAGCCCTAAACCCTAAACACTAAACCCTAAACCCTAAACCCAAAACCCAAAACCCTAAGCCCTAAACCCCAACCCTAAACCCTAAACCCTTAACCTTAAACCCTAAACCCTAAACCCTAAACCCTAAACCCTAAATCCTAAACCCTAAGCCCAAACCCTAATCTCCAAACCATAAACCCTATCGTTAAACCCTAAACCCTAAACCCTGAACCGTAAACACTAAGCCCTAAACCCTAACCTTAAACCTTTAACCCTTAACCCTAAAACCTAAACCCTAAACCCTAAACCCTAAACTCTAAACCCTAACCCTAAACCCTAAACCCTAAAAACTAAACCCTAAACTCTAAACCCTAAACCATAATTCCTAAACACTCAAACCTAAACCCTAACTCTTAAACCCTAAACCCTAAAACCTAAACACTAAACCCTAGACACTAAAACCCATCCCCAAACCATAGACACATAGCCCTTAACCCTAAACACTAAAACCTTAACCCTAAGCCTAAATGCTAAACCCTAAAGACTAAACCCTTAACCCTAACCCAAAACACAAAACCCTAAACCCTAAATCCAAACCCTAAACCCTAATCCCTAAACCATGAACATAATACCCTAATCCCTAAATCCTAAACTGTAAACCCTAAGCCCTAAACCTTAAACCCTAAGAACTAACCCAAAACCCCAAACCCTAAATCCTAAACCATAAACCCCAAACCCAAAAACCTAAACCCAATACTCTAATCCCTAAAGTCTAAACTATAAGCCCTAAACCCTAAACCCTAAACCTTACACCATACACCCTAAAACCCTAAACCTTAAACCCCTAAACCCTAGACCTTAAACGCTAAACCTTCAACCCTAAGATCTAAGTCCTAAACACTAAAAACTAAAACCCTAAACCCTAACCCTAAATCCCAAATTCTAAACCCTAAACCCTTAATCCTTAAGTCGAAACCCTAAAGCCTAAAGCCTAAACCCAAAAACCCTAGAACCCTAAACCCTAAACACTAAACTCTACACCAAAAAACCTAACTCCGAAACTTTAAACCCAAAACCCAAAAACCCAAAACTCTAAACCCTAAATCCTAAACCCTAAACCCTAACCCTAAACCCTAAACCCTAAACCCAAAACCCCCAACCCCCAAACACTAAACCCTAAACCCTAAACCCTAACCCTAAGCCTAAACCTTAAACAGTAAACTCTAAACCCAATACCCTAAACCCTAAACCCTAAACCCTATCCTTAAACCCTAAACCCTTAACCTTTAACCCTAAACCCTAAACCCTAAACCCTAAACCCCAAACCCTAAACTCCAAAACCCTAAACCGTAAACCCTAAACCCTAAACCCTAAGCCCTAAACCCTAAAAGCAAAACACTAAACCCTAAACCCTAAACCCTAGACCGTAAACACTAAGCCCTAAGCCCTAAACACTAACCCTAAACCCTTAACCCTTAACCCTAAACCCTAAACTCTAAACCCTAAACCCTAAACCCTAAACCCTAACCCTAAACCCTAAACCCTAAACCCTAAACCATAAACTCTAAACCCTGAACCCTAAACTCTGAACCCTTAAACCCTAAGCCCTAAAAACTAAATCCTAAACTCTAAACCCTAAACCCTAATTCCTAAACCCTAAACCCTAAACCCAAAAACCCTAAACCCTAACTCTTAAACCCTGAACCCTAAACCCTAAACACTAAACCCTAGACCCAAAACCCTAACCCCAAACCCTAGACCCATAGCCCTTAACCCTAAACACTAAACCCTTAACCCAAACTCTAACCGCTAAACCCTAAATACTAAACCCTTAACCCCAACCCAAAACCCTAAACCCTAAACCCTAAATCCAAACCCTAAACCCTAATCCCTAAACCAAGAATATAATACCTTAATCCCTAAATCCTAAAATGTAAGCCCTAAACCCTAAACCTTAAACCCTAAGCACTAACCCAAAACCCCAAACCCTAAACCCTAAACCCTAAACCCTAAACCCTAAACCCAATACCCTAATCCCTAAATCCTAAACTCTAAGCCCTAAACCCTAAACCCTAAACCTTAAACCCTAAACCCTGAAACCCTAAACCTTAAACCCCTAAACCCTAGACCTTAAATGCTAAAACCTAAACCCTAAGCCCTAATTCCTAAACACTAAAAACTAAAACCCTAAACCCTAACCCTAAACCCCAAATTCTAAACCCTAAACCCATAACCCTTAAGTCGAAACCCTAAATCCTAAAGCCTAAAACCCTAAACCCTAAATTTTAAACCCTAAACCCTAAACCCAAAACACTAAACCCTATACCCTAAACCCCAACCCTAAAACTCATAAACCCAAAACTCTAACCCAAAACCGTAAACCCTAAACCATAAACCCAAAACTCTAACCCAAAACCATAAACCCTAAACAGTTAACCCTATACACTAAACGCTAAGCCCTAAACCCTAAACCCTAAATCCTAAATCCTAAACCCTAACCCTAAACCCTAGACCCGAAAACCTAAACGCTAAACCCTAAACCCTAAATCCAAAACCCCAGACCCTAAACGCTAAACCCTAAAACCTAAACCCTTAACTTTAAACCCTAAACCCTAAACCCTAAACCCTAAACCCCTAAACCCTAAACCCAAACCCAAAACCCTAAACCCAAAACCCTAAACCCCTAAACCCTAAACCCTAAACCCAAAACCCTAAATGCTAAACCCTAAACCGTGACGCTAAACCCTAAAGGGTTTAGGGTTTTGGGCTTAGGGTTAAGGGTTAAGGGTTTAGGGTTTAGGGATAGGGTTTAGGGTTTAGGGTTTAGGGTTTTGGGTTTAGGGTTTAGGGTTTAGTGTTTAGTGTTTAGGGTTTAGGGCTTATGGTTTAGGGTTTAGGGTTTAGGATTTAGGGTTTAGGGTTTAGGGGTTTCGGGTTTCGGGTTTGGGGTTTAGGGTTTAGTGTTAGGGTTTTGTGTTTTTGGTTTAGGGTTTAGGGTTTGGGGATTAAAGTTTAGGGTTTAGGGTTTAGGGTTTAGGGTTTTAGGGTTTAGGTTTTAGGGTTTCGAATTTAGGGTTTTGGTTTTAGAATTTAGGGTTAAGTGTTTAGGGTTTAGGGTTTAGGGTTTAGGGTCTAGGGTTCAAGGCTTTTCGGTGTACGGTTTAGGGTTTAGGGTTTAAGGGCTTGGATTTAGTGTATAGGTTTTAGGGTTTAGGGTAAAGGGTGTAGTGTTTAGGGTTAGGGTTTAGTGGGTACGGTTTTGGGTTAAGGGTTTAGGGTTTACAACTTAGGGTTTAGGGTTAGGGTTTAGGGTTTACGGTTTTGGGTTTTGGGTATAGGGTTTAGTGTTCTACGGTTTAGGGTTTAGTGTTTAGGGATTAAGGTTTATGGTTTAGGGTTAAGGGTTAAGTGTTTTGGGTTCACGAGTTAGGGTTTAGGGTTTAGGGTTTAGGGTTTAGGGTTTAGGGCTTACGATTTAGGGTTCAGGGATTATGGTTTTTGGTTTAGGGTTTAGAGATTAGGGTTTAGGGTTAGGATTTAGGGTTTAGGTGTTAGGCTTTTGGGTATTGGGTTTTAATGTTTAGGGCTTAGGGTTTTGGGCTTAGGGTTTAGGGTTTTGAGTTTCGGGCTTAGGGTTTGGGGTTTAGGGTTTAGGGTTTAGGGTTCCGGGTTTAGTGTTTTGTGTTTAGGGTTTAGGGTTTAGGGTTTAAGATATAGGGTTTAAGGTTTCGGGTTAGGGGTTAAGGGTTAAAGGTTTAGAGTTAGGGTTTGGGGCTTAAGGTTTTGGGTTTTGGGTTTAAGGTTTAGGGTTTAGGGTTTAGTGTTTTGTGTTTAGGGGTTAGGGCTTAGGGTCTAGGGTTTAGGGTTTAGCGTTTAAGGTTTAGGGTTTAGGGTTTAGGGTTTTGGGGTTTTGGGTTTACGGTTTATGGTTTTGGGCCTTGGGTTCAGGGTTTAGGGTTTAGGGTTAAGGGTTAAGGGTTTAGGGTTTAGGGATAGGGTTTAGGGTCTAGGGTTTTTTGTTTAGTTTTTAGGGTTTAGGATTTGGGGTTTACTATTTATGGTTTAGGGTTTACGGCTTAGGGTTTAGGGTTTAGGGGTTAGGGATTAGGGTTTAGGTTTTAAGGTTTAGGGTTTAGGGTTAAGGTTTTAGGTTTTAGCTCTTAGGGTTTAGAGTGTAGGATTTAGGGTTTAGGGTTTAGGGTTTCGGGTCTAAGGTTTAGGGTTAGGGTTTAGGGATTAGGGTTTAGGGTTAAGGGTTTAGGGTTTAGGGTTTAGGCTTTAGGGTTTACAGTTTCCGGTTAAGGATTAAGGGTTTAGGGTTTAGGATTTATGGTTTAGGGTTAGGGTTTAGGGTTTTGGGTTTAGGGTTGAGTGTTTAGTGTTCGGGAATTAGGGCTTAGGGTTTCGGGTTTAGGGTTTAAGGTCTAGGGTTTAGGAGTCTAGTGTTTAGGGTTTAGTGTTTAGTGTTTAGGGTTTAGGGTTAGAGCTAAGGGTTTAGTGTTTCTATGAAGGGTTAAGCATTCAGGGTTTTGGGTTAGGGTTTTGGGTTTAGGGTTTAGGGTTTAGGGTTTAGGGTTTTAGGGTTTAGGGTTTAGGAATCAGAGTTTAGGTTTTAGAGTTTAGGGTTTAGTGTTTAGGGTTTAGGGTTTAGGGTTTACGGTTTACTGTTTAGGGTTTGGGGGTTTAGGGTTTAGGGTTTGGGGGTTTAGGGTTTAGGGTTTAGGGTTTAAGGTTTTGGGTTTTGGGTTGAGGGTTTAAGGTTTAGGGTTTAGGGTAAAGGGTTTCGGGTTTAGATTTAGGGTTTAGGGTTTAGGGTTTAGCGTTTAGTTGTTAGGGTTTAGGGCATAGGGTTTAGGGTTTATGGTTTAGGGTTTAGGGTTTAGGGATTAGGAATAAGGTTTATGGTTTGTGGTTTGGGGTTTAGGGTTTATGGGTTTTGGGTTTAAGGTTTAGTGTTTAAGGTTTAGGGTTAAAGGTTTAGGGTTTAGGGTTTTGGTTTAGGTCTTAGGGTTTAGGGTTTGGGTTAGTGTCTCTCGTGTTGAGGGCTTGGGGTGTACGGTTTTTATATGGATTAGGCGTTTAGGGTTTAGGGTTAAGTTTTGGGTTGGGCGTGGATGAGTTTTTTAGGGTTTTGGGTTAGGTTTTGGGTTTAGGGTAGGTTTAAGGTGATGGGTTAGCGGTTTAGGGATAGTTTTGAGGGTTTTTGGGTTCTAGGGTTTATGGTGTTAGTGATTAGGGTTTTTAGTTTTAGTGTTTTATGTTTAGGTCTAACGTTAGAGTTTATGGCGTTTTATGGTTAGGGTGAAGGGATTTAGGACTTTAAGGTTTAGGGTTTTAGGGTTTCTTATTTAAGGTTTAGGGTTATCGGGCTGCCTCTAGGGTTGGTTAATTGGGTTTTGGCGGTTTTTAGGGATGAAGGGTTTTGGTGTAGTTTTTAGGGCTTATGGTTGGGTTTCAAATTTGGGTTTAGGGTTAGAAGTTCCGATGGTTAGTGTAGGTGTTGGGTGTATTGGGTTTTTAGGTGTTTAGGGTGTACGGTTTTGGGCTTACGGTTTAGGGATTAAGTTTTGGGTTCAGGATTTAGGGTTTAGGGTTTAGGGTAAAGGTATAGGGTTTAGGGTTAGGGTTTAGGGGTTACGGTTTAGGGTTTAGTGTTAGAGTTTAGTGTTTAGGGTTTTTGGTATAGGGTTTAGGCGTTAGGCTTTAGGGTTTAGTGTTTTGGCGTAAGGGTTTAGGGTTAGGGTTTAGGGTTTAGGGTTTAGGGTTTAGTGTTTAGTGTTTAGGAATTTGGGCTAAGGGTTTAGGGTTTGGGGTTTAAGGTCTAGTGTTTATGAGTTTAGGGCTTAGGGTTTCTAGGTTTTGGGTTTAAGGTTTAGGGTTTAGGGTTCAGGGCTTACAGTTTAGGATTTAGGGATTAGGTTATTGAGCTTGGGGTTTAGGGTTTACGGTTTAGTGTTTATGGTTTAGGGTTTAGGGTTTGGGGTTTAAGGTTAGGGCTTAGGGTTTAGGATTTAGGGTTTAAGGTTTAGGGTTTAGGGTTTAGGGCTTACAGTTTAGGATTTAGGGATTAAGGTATTGGGTTTAGGGTTTAGGGATTAGGGTGTAGGGTTTTGATTTAGGGTTTAGGGTTTAGGGTTTAGGGTTTTAGGTTAGGGTTAAGGGTTTAGTGTTTGGGGATTAGGGTTTAGGGTTGGGGTTAAGGCTTTAGTGTTTAGCGTTAAGGGCTAAGGGTCTAGCGTTTAGGGTTGGGGTTTAGGGTCTAGGGTTTAGGGTTTAGGGCTTAGGGTTTACGAATTAGGGTTTAGGATTTATAGTTTAGGGTTTAGTTTTTAACGTTTAGGGTTTAGTGTTTAGGGTGTATGTGTTTAGGGTTTAGGGTTTAGGGTTTAGAGTTTAGGGTTTAGGGTTTAGTGTTTAGGGATTACGGTTAGGGTTTAGGGTTTAGGGTTTAGGGTTTAGGGTTTATGATTTAGGGTTTAGGGTTAATGGTTAAGGGTTAAAGGTTTGGGGTTAGGGTTTAGGGCTTATGGTTTAGGGTTTAGGGTTTAGGGTTTAGGGATACGGTTTACGGTTTGCGGTTTAGGGTTTAGAGTTAGGCTTTAGGAATTAGGGTTTTGGGTTTAGGGTTCAGGGTTAATGGTTAAGGGTTAAAGGTTTAGGGTTTGGGTTTAGGGCTTAGGCTTTAGGGTTTAGGGTTTAGGGTTTAAGGATAGGGTTTACGGTTTGGGGTTTAGGGTTTAGGGTTAGGCTTTAGGAATTAGGGTTTTGGGTTTAGGGTTTAGGGTTTAGGGTTTAGGGTTTAGGGTTTAGGGTTTAGAGTTTAGGGTTTAGGGTTTAGGGTTTAGGGTTTTAGAGTTTATTGTTTAGGAATTAGGGTTTAGGGTTTAGAGTTTAGTGTTTAAAGTTTAGGGTTTAGGGTTTAGGGTTTAGGGTTTAGGGTTTAGGGTTTAGGGTTTAGGGTTTAGTGTTTAGTGTTTAGGGTTTAGGGCTTTGGGTATAGGGTTTACGGTTTACAGTTTAGGGGTTTATGGTTTAGGGTTTAGGGTTTAGGGTTTAGGGTTTAGGGTTTAGGGTTTAGGGTTTAGGGTTTAGGGTTTAGGGTTTTAGGGTGTAGGGTTTAGGGTTTCAGATTTAGGGTTTTGTGTTTAGAATTTCGGGTTTAGTGTTTAGGGTTTGGGGTTTAGGGTTTAGGGTTTAGGGTCTAGGGTTTAGTGGTTTAAGGTGTAGGGTGTAGCGTTTATTGTTTAGGGTTTAGGGTTTAGGATTTTGGGTTTAGGGTTTAGGGTTTTGTATTTTGGGTTAGGGTTAAGGGTTTAGGGTTTAGGGTTAGGGGTGTAGGATTTAGTGTTAGAGTTTAGTGGTTAGGGTTTTGGGACAAGTGTTTTGGGTTTACGGTTTCGGGTTTATGGTCATTGTTTAGGCTTTAGGATTTTGGGTATAGGGGTTTAGGGTTATAGGGTTTAGTGTTTATGGTTTAGGGTTGAGGGTTATGGGTTTTGGGTTTAGGGTTTAGGGTTTAGGGTCTAGGGTTTAGGATTTAGTGTTTAGGATTTAGGGTTTAGGGCTTACGGTTTA
>NW_026651998.1:0-53262 GCF_029873635.1 Malania oleifera | reverse complement strand
TAAACACCTAACTAAAACTTTAAACCCTAACCCTAAACCCGAAACCCTAAACCCTAAACCCGAAACCTTAAAACAAAAATCCTAAAACCTAAACCCTAAATACTAAACCCTAAAACATAAAACCCTAAACCTTAAACCCAAAACCAAAAGACCTAAACCCTAAACCTTAAAACATAAAACCCTAAACCCTAAACCCTAAACCCAAAACCCTAAGCGCAAAACCTTAAACCATAAAAACCCAAACCCTAAACCCTAAACCCTAAAACAAAAACTAAAAACCCTAAACCCTAACCCTAAACGCAAAACCCTAAACCTTAAACCCTAAACCATAAGCACTAAACGCTAAAACATAAATCCCTAAACCCAATACCCTAAACCCTAAACCAAAAAATCCAAAACATAAAACCCTAAAACCTAAACCCTAAACCCTCAACCCAAAAACATAAAACCCTAAACCCCAAACCCTAAACACTAAACCCTAAATCCTAACCCTAAACACTAAGCCCTAAACCCTAACCCTAAACCCTAAAACCCTAAACCCTAAATCCTAAACCCTGAAAAAAATCCCTAAACACTAAACCCTAAAACCCTAAACCCTAAACCCTAAACCTCAAGCCCCAAACCCAAAACCCTAAACCTTAAAACCAAAAACCCTAAACCCTAAACCCTAAATCCAAAACCCTAAACCCTAAACCAAAAACTCTAAACCCTAAAGCCTAAAAACTTAAACCCTAAAACCAATGCCCTCAACCCTAAACCCTAACCCCAAACACTAAAACATATACCCTAAACCCTAAGCCCTAAATGCTAAAACATGAATCCTTAAACCCTAAACCCTAAACCCAAAACCCAAAAACCCAAAACATAAAACCCTAAACCCTAAACCTTAAACCCTTAACCAAAAACCCTAAACCCTAAACCCTAAACCCTAAACCCTAAACCCTAAACCCTAAACCCTAAACCCTAAACCCTAAAACATAAAACCCTAAACCCTAAACCCTAAACACTAAATCCTAAAGCCTAACCCTAAACACTAAACCCTAAACCCTAAACCCTAAACCCTAAACCCTAAAACCCTAAACCCTAAACCCTAAACCCTAAACCCTAAACCCTAAACCCTAAACCCTAACAAAAAACCCTAAACCCTAAACCCTAAACCCTAAAACGTAAACCGTAAACCCTAAAACCCTAAACCTTAAGCCCTAAACCCAAAACCGTAAAACCAAAACCCTAATCCCTAAACCCCAAACCCTAAACCCTAAACACTAAACTCTAAACTCTAAAGCCTAAAAACCTAAGCCCTAAACCCTATGCCCTAAACCCTAAACCTTAAACCCCAAATAAAAAACCCTAAACCCTAAACCCCAAACCCTAAGCCCTAAACCCTAATTCCAAACCCTGAACCCTAAACATTCAATCCTAAACCAAAAACCCTAAACCCTAACCCTAAACCCAAAATACTAAAACATAAAACCCTAAACCCTAAACCCTAAACCCTAAAAATAGAACCCTAAACCCTAAACTCTAATCCCTAAACCCTAAACCGTAAAACCTAAAAAAAAAAAACTCTAAACGCTAAACCCTAAACCCTAAACCCTAAAACATAAAACCCCAAAGCCTAAACCCTAAACCGAAAACCCTATACCCTAAACCTAAACCCTAAACCCTAAACACTAAACCCTAAACCTTAAACCCTAAAACAAAAAACCACAAATCGAAAATCGTAATCCTTAAACCCTAAACCCTAAACAAAAAACTTTAAACCCTGACCCTAAACCCGAAACCCTAAACCCTAAACTTGAAACCTTAAAACATAAACCCTAAACCCTAAACCCTAAACCCTAAATGCTAAACCAAAAACCCTAAAACCTAAACCCTAAACACTAAACCCTAAAAAATAAATCCCTAAACCCTAAACCCAAAACCAAAAGCCCTAAACCCTAAACCCTAAAACATAAAACCCAAAACCCTAAATCCAAAACCCTAAGCGTCAAAACCTATACCATAAACCCTAAACCCTAAACCCTAAACCCTAAACCCAAAACGAAAAACCCTAAACTCTAATCCTAAATCCTAAACCCTAAACCTTAAACCCTAAACCCTAAGCACTAAACTCTAAAACATAAATCCCTAAACCCAAAACCCTAAACCCTAAACCAAAAAACCCAAAACATAAAACCCTAAACCCTAAACCCTAAACCCTAAACCCTAAACCAAAAACCCTAAACCCTAAACACTAAACCCTAAACCCTCAACCCTAAAACATAAAACCCTAAACCGTAAACCCTAAACACTAAACCCTAAACCCTAACCCTAAACACTAAACCCTAAACCCTAAACCCTAAACCCTAAACCCCAAACCATAAACTCTAAACCCTAAGGCCTAAAAACCTAAACCCTAAACCCTATGCCTTAAACCCTAAACCTTAAACCCTAAATCAAAAACCCTAAACCCTAAACCCCAAACCCTAAGCCTTAAACCCTAAAATATAAAACCCTAAACCCTAATCCTAAACCCTAAACCCTAAACACTAAATCCTAAACCAGAAACCCTAAACCCTAAACCCTAAACCCTAAACACTAACCCTAAACCCTAAACCCTAAAAGCTAAAACATAAAACCCTAAACCCTAAACCCTAAACATAAAACCCTAAACCCTAAACTCTAATCCCTAAACCCTAAACCCTAAAACCTGAAACAAAAAACTCTAAATGCTAAACCCTAAACCCTAAACCCTAAAACATAAAACCCCAAACCCTAAACCCTAAACCCAAAACCCTATACCCTAAACCTAAACCCTAAACCCTAAACACTAAACCCTAGACCCGAAACCCTAAAATAAAAAACCACAAACCGTAAACCGTAAATCGTAAACCCTAAAACCTAAACCAAAAACTTTAAACCCTAACCCTAAACCTGAAACCCTAAACCTTAAAGCCTAAACCCTTAAACATAAACCCTAACCCGTAAACCCTAAACCCTAAATGCTAAACCAAAAACCCTAAACCCTAAAACATAAAACCCTAAACCCTAAACCCAAAACCCTCAACCCTAAACCCTAAAACATAAAACCCTAAACCCTTTGCCTAAAACCCTAAACGCTAAACCCTAGACCCAAAACCATAAACCCTGAACCCTAAACTCAAAACCATAAGCCCTAAACTCTAAACCCTAAACCCTAAACCCTAAACACTAAAACATAAAACGTAAAGCCCTAAACCCTAAACCGTAAACCCTAAACCCTAAACATTAAACCCTACAACCTAAAACCCTAAAACCCTAAACCCAAAATCGTAAACACAAAACCCCAAATCCTAAACCTTAAACCCTAAACCCTGAACCATAAAATATATCCTACTGCTCATACTCTCTCTAAAACCACTCAAACATACCTTCTTCACTTCTCTATATCATCCATAAGTGTATTGAGTGTTGGTATTTAGAGATTTGCTCTCTCATTTGTTGAGTGTTTGAATCAATTTTTTTATGAGAGCATAACCTAAGTATTCTTAGGAGGATTTGCTAATAAGCCTACCCTAAGAAGACTTGTGTTGAACTTCCGAGTGTTGCATTTTCATTGCAGTAGCTTAGGAAGTTTGTATTTTTTTTGGCTTGCAAAAATATTCTCAAACTTACTCAAACGTCTTGTGGAATCTGTATTGATATATTTGTGAAAAGATGTTTGCGTTTGTTACAATAATCTTGGTGGCAATATTTATTCAAGTATATATCATTTGCTGAATACAAAGATTGCATAGCTTTTGCAAACCAAGCATATACACTATATTCGTGATTGAGACATCCTATTGATTGACATACTTGAAACTTGCTTGATATTTCTGTGTGTCACTCATACTTTATTGTTTTTCTGGTGCATATGTTGTTAATTAAATAACTTAATTTTATTTCTAATATATTTTTATTTCTCACACTAGAATGACTATAGGGTTGTGAACATACTTCCGTTAGGAGGAATACCTAGGGGTCAAATTTTAAAAATACCAATTAACACCCCTCTTGGGATCATGGTAAAGCTAACAAACCCTAAACCATAAACCCTAAAAGCTAAAACATAAAACCCTAGACCCTAAACGAAAAAGCCTAAACATAAAACCCTAAATCTTAAACCCTAAACCTTAAACCCTAAACCAAAAAAAAAAAACCCTACACTTTAACCCTAAACCGTAAACCCCAAACCCAAAACCCTAAATGCTAAAACATAAAACCCCAACCCCTAAACCCTAAACCCTAAACCCTAAACCCAAAACCCTAAACCAAAAACCCTAAACCCTAAACCCTAAACCCTAAGTCCTAAACCCTAAGCCCTAAACCCTAAATCCTAAACGAAAAACCCTAAACCCTAACCCAAAACCCTAAACCCTAAACCCTAAACCAAAAAAACTAAACCCTAAACCCAAAACCCTAAACCCTAAATCCTAAACCCTAAACCCTAAACCCTAAACCCTAAACCCTAAACCAAAAACCCTAAACCCTAAATCCTAAACCTTAAGCACTAAACCCAAAACCAAAAAAACTAAATATAAAACCCTAAACCCTAAACCCTAAACCAAAAATCCTAAACCCTAAACCCTAAACCCTAAACCCTAAACCCTAAACCCTAAACCCTAAACCCTAAACCCTAAACCCTAAACCCTAAAACCCTAAACCCTAAACCATAAGCCCTAAAACCTAAACCCTAAACCGTAAAACAAAAACCTTAAACCCTAAACCCACACCCTAAACCCTAAACCCTAAACCGTAATCCCAAACCATAAACCCTAAACCCTAAACCCTAAACCCTAGACCAAAAGCCCAAAATCCTAAACCCAAAACCCAAAACCCTAAACTCTAAACCCTAGTCCCTAAGAACTAAACAGTAAATTATAAACCCTAAACCCTAAACACTAAATCCTAAATTCTAAACCCTAAACCCTAAACCCTAAAACCTAAACCCAAAATCGTAAAACTCTAAACCCTAAACCCTAAACCCTAAAAACTAAAACATAAACCCTTAAACCCAAAACCCTAAACCCTAAACCCTAAACCGTAAGCCCTAAACCCCAAAGCCTAAACCGTAAACCTTAAACCCTAAAACCCTAAACCCTAAACCCTAAACCCTAAACCTTAAACCCTAAATCAAAAACCCTAAACCCTAAACCCTAAACCCTAAAACTATAAACCCTAAACCGTAATGCCAAACCCTAAACCCTAAACACTAAACCCTAAACCCAAAACCCTAAACCCTAAACCCTAAACCCTAGGGTTTGGGGTTTTATGTTTTAAAGTTTAGGGTTTAGGGTTTAGGGTTTAGCGTTTAGGGTTTTATATTTTAGGTTTTAGGGTTTAGGGTTTAGGGTTTAGATTTAGGGTTTAGCTTCTTATGTTTAGTGCTTCGGGTTCAAGTTTTAAGGTTTATGGTTTAGGGTTTTATGTTTTAACGTTTAGGGTTTAGGGTTTAGGGTTTAGGGTTTAGGGTTTAGGATTTAGGGTTAGGGTTTAGGGTTTAGGGTTTAGGGTTTGGGATTAGGGTTTAGGGTCTTATGTTTTAGGGTTTAGGGTTTAGGGTTTAGGGTTTAGGTCATAGGGTTTAGGGATTAGGTTTTTAGGGTTTAGGATTTAGGCTTTAGGGTTTAGGGAATAGGGTTTATGGTTTAGAGTTTAGGGTTTAGGGTTTAGGGTTTAGAGTTTTGGGTTTAGGGCCAAATTTTTAGGGTTTAAGGTTTAGGGTTTACGTTTTAGGGTTTAGGGTTTAGGGTTTAGCTATAGGGTTTAGTGTTTAGATTTTAGGGTTTAGGGTTTTACGTTTTAGGGGTGAGGGTTTTGAGTTTAACGTTTAGGGATTGGGGTTTTTGATTTAAGGCTTAAGGTTTAGGAGTTAAGGTTTTGTGTTTTAGTGTTTAGGGTATATGGTTTAGTTTTTAGGGTTTTTGTGTTTGGGGTTTAGGGTTTTGGTTTAGGGTTTTATGTTTTAAGGTTTAGGGTTTAGGGTTTCGAGTCTAAGGTTTAGGATTTACGGTTTAGGGTTTAGGGTTTAGGTTTGGGTTTAGGGTTTAGGGTTTAGGGTTTAGGGTTTAGGGTTTGGGGTTTGAGATTAGGATTTATGTTTTTATGTTTTCGGGTTTTGGGTTTTCGGTTTGGGGTTTAGGGTTTAGGGTTTTTGGTTGGGGGTTTAGGGTTTAGGGTTTATGGTTTAGGTTTTTAAGGTTTTGGGTTTAGGGTATAGGGCATAGGGTTTAGGGTTTGGGGTTTATGGTTTAGGGTTTAGTATTCAGGGTTTAGTGTTTAGGGCTTTTGATTTAGGGTTTAGGTTTTAGGGTTTAGGGTTTGGGTTTAGGCTTTAGGGTTTAGTGTTTAGTGTTTAGAATTTATGGTTTAGGGTTTTCCATTTTAGGGTTGAGGGTTTTGTGTTTAGCATTTAGGGTTTAGGGTTTTTGATTTAGGGTTTAGGGTTTAGGGGTTCGAGTTTTTTGTTTAGGGTTTATGGTTTCGGGTTTAGGGTTTTGTGTTTTAGGATTTAGGGTTTAGGGTTTAGGGTTTAGGGTTTTATGTTTTAAGGTTTAGGGTTTAGGGTTTTGGGTTTCAGGTTTAGGGTTTGGGTTTTGGGTTTTTCGTTCGGGGTTTTGGATTTAGAGTTTACCATTTGTGGTTTTATATTTTAGGGTTTAGGGTTTAGGGTTTAGTTTTAGGGTTTGGGGTTTACTGTTTGTAGTATTATGTTTTAGGGTTTAAGGTTTAGGGTCTAAGGTTTAGTGTTTATTGTTTGGGGTTTTGGTTTTAGGGTTTTATGGTTTTAGCGTTTAAGGTTTAGGGTTTTGGTCTTAGGGTTTAGGGTTTAAGGTTTTATATTTTTGTATTTAGAGCTTGGGGTTTAGGGTGTAAAGTTTTAGGGTTTTGGGTTTAGGTTTTAGGTTTAGGGTTTGGGGTTTAGAATTTCAGGTTTACAACTTAGGGTTTAGGGTTTAGGGTTTGGGAATAGGATTTAGGTTTTTTATGTTTTAGGGTTTGGGGTTTAGCATTTCAATTTTAGCATTTAGGGTTGTTTATTTAGGGTTTAGTGTTTAGGGTTTAGGGATTAGGGTTTAGGGTTTAGGGTTTTAGGGTTTAGTGTTTAGGGTTTAGGGTTTTTGGTTTAGGGTTTAGGGTTTTAGGTTTTGGGTTTAGGGCTTCGGGTTTAGGGTTTAGTGTTTTAGGGTTCAAGGTTTAGGGTTTATGTTTTAGAGTTTAGGGTTTATGGTTAGGCTATGGGTTTCGAGTTTAAGGTTATGGGTTTTATGTTTTAGAGTTGAGGGTTTGAGGTTTAGCATTTAGGGTTTAGGGTTTTTGATTTAGGGTTTAGGGTTTGGGTTTTGGGTTTAGTGTTTAGGGTTTTAAGTTTAGGGTTTTTGGTTTATAGTTTAGGGTTTAGGGTTTAGGGTTTAGTGTTTTAGCGTTTAGGGTTTAGGGTTTAGGGTTAGGGTTTGTGGTTTTTGGTTTAGGGTTTAGGGTTTAGGGTTTATGGTTTTAGGTTTTGGGTTTAGGGTTTTGGGTTTTGAGTTTTGGGTTTAGGCTTTAGGGTTTAATGTTTCAAGGTTTACTGTTTAGGGTTTAAGGTTTAGAGTTTTTGGTTTGGGGTTTAGGGTTTAGGGTTTAGGGTTTTATGTTTTAGGGTTTAGGGTTTTATCTTTAGGGTTTTTGGTTTAGGGTTTAGGGTTTAGGATTCAGGGTTTTATGTTTTAGCATACAGGGTTTAGATTTTTGGGTTTAGGGTTAGGGTTTACAGTTTCTAGTTCATGGTTTAGGGTTTAGTGTTTAAGGTTTATGGTTTTTGGTTTAGGGTTTAGGGGTTAGGATTTAGGGTTTGAGTTTAGGGTTTAGGGTTTTAGGTTTTATGGTTTAGTGTTTATGGTTTAGGGTTTAGGGTTAGGGCTTAGCATTTAGGGTTTAAGGTTTAGCCTTTTTGGTTTTGTGTTCAGGGTTTTAGGGTTTTTGGGTTTAGGGTTTAGTGTTTAGGGTTTAGGGTTTAAGCTTAGGCTTTAGGGTTTAGGATTTCGTGTTTTAGGTTTTCTGTTTTAGTGATTAGGGTTTAGGGTTTATGGTTTAGAGGTTTAGGGTTTAGGGTTTAGTGTTTAGGGTTTGTGTTTAGGGTTTTAGGGTTTTGAGGTTTATGGTTTACGGTTTAGTGTTGAGGGTTCAGGGTTTAGGGGTAGGGTTTAGGGTTTAGGGTTTGGGATTTAATGCTTTTTTTTTAGTGTTTGGGGTTTAGGGTTTAGGGTTTGGAGTTTTACGTTTTTGGGTTTAGGTTTTAGGGTTTAGGGTTTAGGGTTTAGAATTCAGGGTTTAGGGTTTAGGGTTTTGGGTTTATTGTTTAGTTCTTAGGTTCTAGGGCTTATGGTTTAGGGTTTAGGGTTTAGGGTTTTTGGTCTAGGGTTTAGGGTTTGGGATTGTAGTTTAGGGTTTTATGTTTTAGGGTTTAGGGTTTAGGGCGTGGGGTTTATGGTTTAGGGTTTTTGATTTAGGGTTTAGGGTTTAGAGTAAGGCTTACGATTTAGGGTTTGGCGTTTTAGGGTTTAGGGTTTAGGGTTTATGGTTTAGGGTTTAGGGTTTAGGGTTTAGGGTTTAGGTTTTAGGGTTTAGGGTTTAGGGTTTAGGGTTTAGGGTTTAGAATTTAGTGTTTAGGGTTTATGGTTTAGGGTTTTATATTTAGGGTTTTTGGTTTATGGTTTAGTGTTTAAGGTTTAGGGTTTAGGGTTTAAAGTTAGGGTTTAGGGTTTCGGGTTGTGGGTTTAAGGTTTAGGGTTTAGGGGTTATGGTTTAGGGGTTTTGGGGTTTAAGGTTTAGGGTTTAGGGTTTTTGTTTTAGGGTTTAGGGTTTTAGGTCTACGGCTTAGGGTTGAGGGTTTAGGGTTTAGGTTTGAGGGTTTAGGGTTTAGGGTTAGGCTTTAGGGTTTTGTGTTTAGGGTTTAGGGTTTAGGGTTTTATGTTTAAAGGTTGAAGGTTTCGGGTTTTTGGTTTTGGGTTAGGATTTAGGGTTTTTGGTTTAGGGTTTAGGTTTTAGTGTTTAGGGTTTAGGGTTTATCGTTTAGGGTTTAGGGTTTAGGGTTTTATGTTTTGGGGTTCAGGGTTTAGGGTTTAGGGTTTTTAGTTTAGGTTTTAGTGTTTAGAATTTAGGGTTTTTTTTTTTAGGGTTTACGGTTTTGGGTTTTGGGTTTAGTGTTTGGGATTTAGGGTCTAGGCTTTCGGGTTTAGGGTTTTATATTTAGGGTTTTTGGTTTAGGGTTTAGGGTTTAGGGTTTATGGTTTAGGGTTAGGGTTTAGGGTTTTTGGTTTAGGGTTTAGGGTTTTTGGTTTAGGGTTTAGGGTTTTTGGTTTAGGGTTTAGGGTTTAGGCTTCAGGATTTTGGGTTTTGGGTTTAATGTTTGTTAGAATTGGTCTATTCCCAAGAGAGGGGGGGGGGGGGCTGAATTGGAATTTTAAACTTTTCTCCTAGGTTGAACTAGATGTCAGCTGAGTATTACAACCTAGCATCTTTCTATTCAGTTCCATATACTCCGATAAATATAATATGCGGAAATTTAAATCAAACGCATCATTCACATAATAACATATATGCGTGGTAAATATAAAGTGCGACAATATACACAAACACACGATATGTTATCGGGGTTCGGCCAACTGTGCCTACGTCCCTGTCTCTAGCTCGAAAGCCCGAGGATTCCACTAATAGCTCACTTAAGGGTGGTGCAACACCGATTACAACCAGATCAATTAACACAGGACTGACCTCAACGTTAACTAGGTCAATTAGCGGGGCTAACCTCAACCTACATGCCTTAACAGGATGGCACACCTAGCTTTCCTAACCAGGTCTAAGCCAATCTAGGACTATTCCAGGGCTAGTCTCCCTCTTCAGGCCCATGCCTAGAAATACAACAAATGTGCATACAATCAAATGGTACAATGATTGTGCTTTTGTGTAAAGCAGATATGTACCCAAATATGCGCAATTACATACACCACAAATGATATAATATGTAAGCTTAGTGTGGTCTAAATAGTTCAACTCTCAAGGGTATTTTCAATCAGTGTAATGCGTACGTGAGAGTATCAACTAGTATGATCTTTGTATCACAATATATGCTCAATCTAACAGTTCACACAAAGATACTAGCCAGACAATATCTATGTATATTTCAATGAGCGGGTTTTCTCAATCGTACGATGCTCTAGTAATGTATATGTTCGGTTTGCAAAAGATATTCAATCTTTGTATTCAGCAAAGGATATGTGAGTTGGTGAATATTGCAACAAAGATTTTATCATACAAACAAATATCTCTTCAAATGTTTTTCAAGATAAAAGCACAGTAGATATTTGAAAATGTTTGAGAAGTTTTTGCAATCCAAAAATAAATACAAACTTCTTAAGATATTGCAATGGATATGCAATACTCAGAAGTTCAATGCAAGTTTTCTCAAGTGAGACTTATTAACAAAGTCGCTTAGGAATACTTAGGCTTAGCTCTCAAGAAAATTATATCAAACAACAAGAGCAAGGAGAGCAAACCTTTCTAATCAAGCACTCAATCAACTTACAGATAGTTTGAGCAAAAAGAGAAGGTAACTATGAGTGGTTGGGGCTTAGATATGAGTATTATAGGATTTGGAAATGATAGTTATGGTGCAACCCCAAGAGCGGGGGGGGGGGGGGTGGAGTGAATTGGGTATTTAAAAAATGTTACCTGGGTCACCAAATTTAAACAAAAATGTAATTTAGCCTAGGGTTAGTCTATGCAACCATCAAACAAACATATACGTGCAGTAAATGTAAATTGTGGAAATGTAAAGAATACGCACGATATGTTATCGAGGTTCAGCCAACAGTGCCTATGTCCCCGCCTTGGCCACATGAGCACAAGGATTACCACTATAATGCTCAGTTAAATGGGTGGAGCGACACCTATACAAACCAGGTCAATTCAAGGGGCTGACCTCAACTGACACGCCTTAACAAGATGGCGCACCTAGGCTTCCTAACTGGGTTTAAGCCAATCCGGGACTATTCCACAAGGCTAGTCTCACTCTTCAGGCTGGTGCCTAGAATACCACCAATGTGTATAAATTGTTTGTACACATAAATGTGCTTCAACACAAGCAGATGTGTGCACCAATATAGCTCAGTCAATAATGCAAGCTCGAATGATATGTAAATATGTTCAATGCTCTAATGTGTGCTAAACACTCAATCACGGATATATATTTTTAGTCCAATTCTAGAGTGTATATCTAAGCAGGATTTGAAACACACTATTTGAATATCACATAATCAGATCAGGGTTTCAAATATGATAAGCAAGATAAATCAAACAAACTCAACAGGATATTTCAATGTACAAAGCACAATGGAGTTGTTTGAAAGACTAGCTTTTGTAAAGGATTTTTTCACACAAAATCTAGGTTTAGGTAACTTGCAACAAAGAGGCAAGAACCAAAGCCCTTAAAGTTTTTCCACACTATATTTATCAAATAAAATTCGTGGAAGAATTTTAATGCTAAACTCTCAAAGAAAATCAATCAAACAAATAATCCAAGTGAGAGTTTTAGCAAAGTAGGTTAAGCACAATAGCCTTGAAATACTCACGATCCTTAGAGAAATCACGAGTGAGAAATATATGAGTGCTTGAAAGAATATTTGGCTAAAATAGAGTTTTTAGGGTTTTGAAAGTTGAGAGAATTTTTGCCCTAATCAAGTTTGCTAATCCTTTTCTAATTAAGACAAATGAACTGGTATATATAGGCAATGAGGATTTTTTACCGTTCGGGACACAATGGGTATTATTAGAATTGTCTAAAAGACAATTAGGAAAAATAAACTAGTTTACCCCATTAAAAAATTTGGTAAAAATTATTTTAACCCGCGAGGTTCGGGTGCCCGGCCTAAGGTTCGGGTGCTCGAACAGACACAATCAAGAAATCAACTTTAAGAGGTTCGGGTGTCCGAGTTGAGGTTTGATTGGCTGAAACGAAGTCAGTAGCCAAATGTTTGAGGTTCGTGTGCTCGAAGTAGAGTTCGATTAACCGAACCAGGTAGTTCGGTCGCCCGAGCCTCTAATTAAATGTAAACATACGGTCTCCCGAGTAGTTGAAAAGTGCTCTGAAAAGCATTCGGGTGCTCGAGGAAAATACGCTCAAAAAAGGTTCGATCGCCCAAAGCTAAGTCAATATGTTGACTTTGTTCGGTCGCCCGAGCCGCTTTACACGGCTGAACCCTCTCAACCTATTCAATTTTAAGTCCATAGTTTGGCCATTTGTGGTTCCCTGATATAAAGATAATAATGGGGACCTTTGTGCATTTGTTTAGTGACCTAGGGTCTGTGTAAGCCCCTAAAGACCAACTATGGTCGTTTTGAGCATACGTAGCTACCATGCATGATGCAAATTATTACAAACCATACACGCGCATAGTCCATAATAAATTACATCCCTGAATGAAAAAATAATCAAATGAATACAAAATACAACACATATATCTTCATTCTTCGGCACAAACACCTCACGCTATCATGATATGACTTTTAGTCCTAAGTGCCCACAAGGTGAACCTGCATGCAATTCTTAGTACAAACATCAGTACCAAAAGTATTTGTCATAATCAAAAGTGAGTGTGACCAATAAGGACAATCTCCCCCTTTTTGATGATGAAAAATACCTTATGCAAAAAGTGGGTCAGCTAGGACAAACTCCCCCTGACTTTATGCATAAAGATAATTATAGTAAGAGGTAATAATAGATGTCAGCATAATTACGCACAATATTACCCACTTTTTCCTCTTCTCCCCCTTTTGGCAACAACAAAATTGGTTAAATAAATAAAAAAGCGCGAAGGCAAAGCATATCATTTAGATACAATATGTATATTGGGAAGATTAAAAATTTTGGCAGCATGCTATTTGAAAGTAGACCATTCCCAATCATAATTCTGTACCTAAGTGACCTATTTGGAGTTATGGTGAAAAGTATGTAGCATATTTTAATCAATTAACCCAAACAGAATATGCATCGAGGAAGTATAAGTAGCATGCAACACGTCAACAATCTTAATGTTCTATACTCGCCCCAATGGAAGATTATGCAATGATGAAGATTAATCTTTCATTTGGTTTTCACTCATCCTTTCAAAAATATTTTTAAAGTTAATTTTATCATAATCATCTTTAGTTTCCAAAACAAACAAGTATGCCCATACGTGTGAATCTGATACCAATCCTTATAACTACGTGGTAGAGAAGATACCAATTGTTAAAAAAATACCACTAGTTATAAGGACATATTGTTAGTTTTGAAATGATCATGATACCAAATATAAATTTACCAAGAAGTGCACATTGATACCAGTTGATATTGTATTTTCCAAAAGGTGCAGCTGTGAATGCAGGATATATATATATATATATTTACATATTTATTTTCTCAGAGCCTAATGATTTTGAAATAAAGGACTCCCCCTAAGAATATGCATTTTCTTTATAAATCAACTTGAGCAAAAATCACAAATTTTTCTAGAAACACATTCAAGTTTTAAGAAATTTGGCATTTTGAATATGATATTAAGTTAAGTGCAAAGGTTTAAAAACATTTGGCAGCATTTTGTCCTAAGATGTAAACAATCCATAATAATCTGCCAGTATTCAAAACATTAATGCACATAACTAGCCCCAAGGAGTTTAATCAGGTAACGCAAATGGGATAAGCGCAAGAGTTTAGATCTAAGATATAGATCACATTTACAAGGCACATCATCTCAATTATTTTGGGCAAATGTCTACCAAAACTTTGGCAGCATGCCAGCTGTAAACAGGACATTTCCCAAAATTAACCTGCACAAAAATAGTTCTCAAATAGGCAGTATTTTAAGAGTAAGGCATGCGAGAACCTATAGTCTACCAGTAGGCAATTCTCAATCACTGCATCCGCCATGCAAGAGTCGTCTATTCTAAGCATGTATTTTAATAGAATAATCAATTAAATACAATCACATGCAAACCAAAGTACTGCATATATATATATATATATATATATATATATGTATGTATGTATACATATGTATGCATATCATAATCAAATAGCATAGTCACCATATCATAGTATCTGTGTGTGTGTGGTGAATATGAAAGTCAAATAGAAACAGACATATAAGTTGTTTTAAGTATAGGTACAAAACCAAATAAACGAAATGTATCTAAATAAGATAGATAAAATATGAAGCTATAGAATGACGAACTAGATCCTCATGAAGCACCCCTAGGTCTCTCCTTCGTCATGATCATCATCTCCTTCTTCCCCACTCAGCTCCATCTGGTCGTCCTCACCGATATCGTCATCATTCATCTCACGTAGTCGCTCACCAAGGATGTGAAAGTTAGCTCGCACCTCCGACCAGAAATCGGTGAATTCACTATAAAAGGAGTCAAGTCTAGCCTGAGAAGAAGATGCCTACTCAATCATGGAGACTCAGAACTCCTGAAATGAGGCAGAGCGATTGGCGATGGCTGCCATGATCTCGGTGGAAGATGGTACATAGGGCAGCTCCTGTGGGACCTCCGGAGCTCCTAGCTCTCTCTCATGTGTAGTAGGCAACCACATGTTGCCAGTTAGCTCATATCCCATCAACTTTAAGGTGGTCGAATTGAAAACATCAGATGGTCGTACTTTCTTAATGGTGGCAAGTGGTGACCTGTTCAGTCTCTCCATAACAAATATCCTAGATAAAATCCCACCGTAGGGTAAAATGATCCTCTTTCCCATGGTTTTGACAAACATCCACCGCATGATTAGTCTAGGCAGGTCTAGCCTCTTCCTGGTGAAAAGGCACCATATGATAAAGCACTCCAAGTAGGACACATGGTCCCTTAATCCTGACTTAGGCATAATGTTATAGGAGATTAGGTCGTGTACCACCTTTGCCTCTAAAGTCAAGGATCTATAGTTGGGGGTATGAGTCAAATCAACTACAAGACATGCCATTACCAAATTAACAAAAGTACTTATAGTGAAGCCCTGCTCGGCTAACTAGGTGGATGAAGAGTCAGGGCAGATGAAGTCCCCACGCTGGATATCGAATGTCTCGGCCAAGTATGCGTCATCGAAATGGATGTCTGTCTCCAGCACCCTGGTGTAGTAGCCTTGGCCATCCTGAGCAAGGTTGGCATAAAAGAGTCGAGCAAGCAGCAAGTACATCCCTCTGGGTTGGAAGGCAATAAACTCGTACCATCCTTGATATCGAAACATGTCAAGGACATTTTTGAAGTGAGTTTGCATGAACTTGATATCAAGAATCTTTCCCAGAATGGGATCCTTCAGATGGAACACTCTCTTATACTTGATTTGTCGATCGAGTGTGGGAAACGACTGATCTAAAGGAACACCCGTGGTAACACATCTCTCCTCTATGGCCATGGGAATGAGTCTGTATTAGGGCTAGGGAAGGATATAAGAAAGAAAAATAGAGGAGGCTCTCAAGAGAATGGAAGAAATGAACTGAAATTCGTGGAAAACCATATATATCAGCGCGGTTCGGGCACCCGAGCCTTGGTTCGGTCGCTCGAACAACCTTAATTACGAGAGATCTCTGAGTCTATTCGGTAGCCCGAAGATATGTTTGGTCAGCTGAATTTCAAGTGCCAATTTTGTATTTTCGAGGGTCGGCCACCCGAATAGTTTTTGAACTAAGTCAATCGGTAGCCCGACGATCTCAGTTCGGTAGCCCGAAAGTATATTCAGGGACCCAAAGTTGGTTCGGAAGCCTGAGTGAGTTTGAACATGGGAATTCAACCACCCAAGATGTGGTGAACGACTAGGTCAACCTTCTTGTTCAGTCGACCGAAGTACAAATGTACTGATGGGTTTAGTCGCCCGACCATGGTCCACTTGTCCTTATTTGATCTGATTTTTAAAGCAAGAGACCCTATTGATTATCTGTAGGGGTTAAGACAATGAATTGGCTACAAGGTAAGATTGGGACAAGATTAACGAGCCCCAGGCCACTACCTAACCTTTTAGAGAACGCCGTACCCTACGGCTAATCCTAACTACTAAGGAAGAGCTATGTGATCATGTAATTCCTGTTTAAGCAGGTCCTTCCTTTTCTTTCTTAATCACCAATACCATTTTTCTTCCTTTTGTCTTTGATGGGTTAGGAGTTGGTGATTCTTTGACTTTCCATATTTGTTTGGGTTTCATACCTTTTCTTTTAAACGGGCAGTCAAATTTTGTGTGCCCCTTCTTTTTTACATAAGATGCATGTGGTGTGAGTGTATGGACTAAAGAAGGTACTGGCATAGTGTTTTGATTCTTTTACAAAGTACCACATGTATAGGTTCTTCCTCTTTTTATTTTCAATCCCATTATAACCTATACCTTCTTTGTCTAAGGTCATCTTTTGTGCACCTAGCAATTTATCAAAGTTTTCCTTGCCTCTAGTGAACATATAGATGATCTTAGATTGGTCTTCTATTTTCTTCTCTAGACCTTGAATTCTTGAGTTTTCAAAATTTTTGCAAACATTCTGAAGTTTTAAGAGTTCTTTAGACATATTGTTTGCTTTACTTTCAAGATCTGCAATCAAATAATCTTTACTATCATCATTAGAAATTTTATATTTCCAAATAGTTAACTCATTTTCTAATGATTCATTCTTGCTTTCTAGGCTATTAATTTTCAAAATATTTTCTCTTTCAACAAGAACTTTAGAGTCACATTCTTTCATGCATGCTTCATACTTGTTTTCCAAAGCAGAATATTTCTTGTTACATTGAACAAGTAACTTATGAGTCTTAAGATATTGAATTTGCAATTCCTCATAAGTAGGCATGCTCTCACTATCACTACTATCATATGATTCACAATCAGACGTATCATTCAAATCAGCATATGAATCATTTTCATATTTGTCTACTAAAACAGAAGGAACTGAAATAACCTTATCATTGGTTAAAACTACATAACACTGGTTACCTTCCTTAAGATCAGTGGAGCTTGATTCGCATGGAGAGATGACTCCCTTTTGCATGGAAGCACCATATCTCCACTCAAGTTCGTTTTAAATCTGCTTCGCACTACTACAAGCCATAACCTCACATAACACATTAGAATCTAAAGCATGCAATAAGGTATTCATGGCATCAAAGTTTACCTGTACTAAGTCCTTATCATTATCATTCATTTCAAACTCAGATTTAGGAACATTAGTACACCCAATATACTTCATAGGCAGACAATCACCCTAATCAATGACTTTCCAAGTGGGTATGTGACTAATCTTCCCTCACAGGAAGTGGATGCACTAACGTGAGCCATCATAATCTTTTACTACATAACTTCTAAGTCTAAGTGATGAGGCTCTGATACCAATTGATAGTTATGGTGCAATCCCAAGAAGGGGGGGTGAATTGGGTATTTAAAATATGTTACCTAGGTCACTAAATTTAAACAACAATGTAATTTACCCTAAGGTCAGTCTATGCAACCATCAAACAAACATACATGTGCAGTAAATGTAAATTGCGGAAATGTAAAGAATACGCACGATATGTTATCGAGGTTCGGCCAATAGTGCCTATGTCCCCGCCTTGGCCATACTGGCACAAGGATTACCACTATAATGGTCACTTAAACGGGTGAAGCGGCACCTAGGTCAATTCAAGGGGCTGACCTCAGCCGACATGCCTTAACAGGATGGCGCACCTAGCTTTCCTAACTAGGTCTAAGCCAATCCAGGACTATTCCATAGGGCTAGCCTCCCTCTTCAGGCCCATGCCTGGAATACAACCAATGTGTATAAATTATTTCTAGAGTGTATATCTAAGCAAGATTTGAAACACACTATTTGAATATCATAGAATCAGATCAGGGTTTCAAATATGATAAGCAAGATAAATCAAACAAACTCAACAGGATATTACAATGTACAAACCACAATGAAATTGTTTGAAAGACTAGCTTTTGAAAGGATTTTTGCACACAAAATCTAGGTTTAGGTAACTTGCAACAAAGAGGCAAGAACCAAAACCCTTAAAGTTTTTCCACACTAGATTTATCAAATAAAATTGGTGGAAGAACTTTAATGCTAAACTCTCAAAGAAAATCAATCAAGCAAATAATCCAAGTGAGAGTTATAGCAAAGTAGGTTAATCACAATAGCCTTGAAATACTCACAATCCTTAGAGAAATCACGAGTGAGAAATATGTGAATGCTAGAAAGAATATTTGGCTAATATAGGGTTTTTAGGGTTTTGAAAGTTGAGAAAAATTTTTCCCTAATCAAGTTTGCTAATCCTTTTCTAATTAAGACAAATGAACTGGAATATATAGGCAATGAGGATTTTTTACCATTCGGGACACAATGGGTATTATTAGAATTGTCTAAAAGACAATTAGGAAAAATAAACCAGTTTACCCCATTAAAAAATTTGGTAAAAATTATTTTAACCCGCGAGGTTCGGGTGCTCGAACAGACACAATCAAGAAATCAACTTTAAGAGGTTTGGGTGCCTGAGTTGAGGTTTGATTGGCTGAAACGAAGTCAGTAGCCAAATGTTTGAGGTTCGTGTGCTTGAAGTAGAGTTCGGTTAACCGAACCAGGCAGTTCGGTTGCCCGAGCCTCTAATTCAACGTAAACAGACGGTCGCCCGAGTAGTTGAAAAGTGCTCTAAAAAGCATTCGGGTGCCCGAGGAAAATACATTCAAAAGAGGTTTGGTCGCTCTAAGCTAAGTCAATAAATTTCAAAGAATTTCTCCTAATCAAAGTGGCTAATCTCTTTTTAATTTGCACAAATGATCTCCTATTGGGTATTAGTAGGAAGGTTTAAGGAAATTTCAAATATTTTAACCCTGTTTAAAAAATGTTTAATTACGGTAAAAATCAGGGCAACCCGAGAGGTCCGGTCGACCAAAATAGTTTTGGCCGACCAGATCTCATATCGTTCGATCGACCAGGGCATTTTTGAACTGAATGGTCGGTCGACCGAAAGTGCCTTTTCAAAGGAGATTTTCCATTTTACCGATGTTCGGTCGACCTGACCATTTTGAACTAGCTAGTTCGGTCTACCAGACCGTTAGGATTTTTCTCGAGGACCCTCGGTCAACCAGGTAGTTGGAGTACAAATTTGGCTCGATCAACCAGATGGTCAAATTGTTGACCTCTGCGAGTTTCAATCGACCAGGAGGTTTTGAACTATACTAGCTCGGTCGACCAAGCCCTTGGTCAACTGTTGACCCAAGCCTGTTTTGGTCAACCAGGGGAAAATGAACTACCTTGGCCGGTCGATCGAAAGTGCACAATGTGTGCATTTCAGTCTTGTTATGAATCACACAAACCCTAATCAAGTGCCTAACAAACATAGGTGCAAATGTGTGTGTCCAAGGGTCATTTATATCCAAAATCAAGATACAGAAAGAATCCGGTGTCGGTCGACCTAAATCCTAAGGTCTTTCTTCGGTCGCTTTTAGTTTGTATTTGGTTTGAGCTTACGTATTATCATGCATGAGATGTGTGTGAGCTTATTACAAACCAAAGCCCTAATTACTACTACAGACCAATTAAATGAAATATATTACAACACTGAATATAAATTGGTCTTTAGGCTTTGCTTGCTTTATGCCCATCTTGATCTTAACAATCTTAGTTCCTGCACAAAAACTCAAATATCCAATAGATACAATGAGTATTTGTCATAATCAAAACCGGGCATGACCTATAAGGTCAACAATGTTTTAGCATTTAGGATTTAGGGTTTAGGGTTTAGGGTTTAGGGTTAGGGTTTAGGGTTTTTGGTTTGAGGTTTAGGGTTTGGGGTTTAGCGTTTGAGGTTTTATGTTTGGGGTTTTTGGTCTTGGGTTTACGCTTTAGGCTTTAGGGTTAGGGTTTAGGGTTTCTGGTTTAGGGTTTCAAGTTTATGGTTTAGGGTTTAGGGTTTATGGTTTTGGGTTTAGGATTTAGCGTTTAGGGTTTGGGGTTAGGGTTTAGGGTTTAGGGTTTAAAGTTTTATGTATTAGTGTTTAGGGTTTAAAGTTTTAGGGTTTTGGGTTTAGGTTTTAGTATTTAGGGTTCGGGGTTTAGACATTAGGGTTTAGGGTATAGGGTTTAGGATTTGGGATTTAGGATTTATGGTTTTCTATTTTAGGGTTTAGGGTTTAGGATTTTGGATTAAAGGTTAGGGTTTAGATTTTTCTCGGTTTAGGGTCTAGGGTTTGAGGTTGATGGTTTCGGGTTTAGGGTTTTAGGGTTTTAGGGTTTAGGGTTTAGGGTTAGGATTTAGGGTTTTTGGTTTAGGGTTTTTTGTTTTAGGGTTTAGGGTTTAGGGTTTAGGGTTTAGGGGTTTTGGTTTAGGGTTTTAGGTTTTATGTTTACAGGTTTAGTGTTTAGGGGTTAGGGTTTAGGATTTCGGGTTTAGGGTTAGGGTTTAGGATTTTTTTCTTCAGGGTTTAGGCTCTAGGGTTTACCGTTTGTGGTTTTATGTTTAAAGGTTGAGGGTTCAGGGTTTAGGTTTTAGGGTTTAGGTTTAGGGTTTGGGGTTTTTGGTTTAGGGTTTAGCGTTTGTGGTTTTATGTTTTATGGTTTAGGGTTTAGGGTTTAGTGTTTAGGGCTTAGGGTTTTGGGTTTTGGGTTTTAGGGTTTAGGGTTTTGGGTTTTGGGTTTTGGGTTTAAGGTTTTATGTTTTAGAGTTTAGGGTTTAGGGTTTAGGGTTTAGGGGTTTTGGTTTAGGGTTTAGGGTTTAGGGTTTTATTTTTAAGGGTTTTGGGTTTAGGGTTTTAGGTTTAGGGTTTAGCGTTTCAGGTTTAGGGTTTTGGGTTTAGAATTTAGGGTTTAGTGCTTAGGGTTTAGGGTTTAGGGTTTAGGGTTCAGGGTTTAAGGATTTTGGTTTAAGGTTTAGGGTTTAGGGTTTACGGTTTATTGTTTGGGATGAGGGTTTATGGTTTAGGGTTTGAGGTTTAAGGTTCAAGGCTTTTGGTTTAGGGTTTAGGGTTTAGGGTTTCGGGTTTAGGGTGTAGGGCTTAGGGTTTAAGGTTTTAGGGTTTAGGGTTTAGGGTTTAGGGTTTATGGTTTAGGATTTGGGGTTTAGGGTTTACAATTTAGGGTTTAGGGTTTAGGGTTTAGGGTTTGTTGTTTAGTGTTTAGCGTCTACGGTTTAGGGTTTTGGGTTTAGGTTTTAGATTTTAGGGTTTAGGGTTTGGAGTTTGGGGTTTAGGGTTTAGGGTTTAGGGTTAGGGTTTTGGGTTTTTTGTTTAAGGTTTTGGGTTTAAGGTTTTATGTTTTAGAGTTTCAGGTTTAGGGTTTAAGGTTTAGGATTTTATGTTTTAGGGTTTAAGATTTAGGGTTTAGGGTTTAGGGTTTAGGGTTTAGGGTGAGGGTTTTGGTTTTAGGGTTTAGGGTTTTATTTTTAGGGTTGTTTGTTTATGGTTTAGGGTTTAGGGTTTTGGATTTTATGTTTTAGCATTTAGGGGTTTAGGGTTTTGGGTGCAGGGTTTAGGGTTTTTCGTTTAGTGTTTAGGGTTTAGGGTTTATGGTTTTGGGCTTATGTTTTAGGGTTTTGGGTTGTTAGAATTCGTGTATTCCCAAGAAGGGGGGGGGGTGAATTGGAAATTTAAAATTTTCTCCTCGGTTAAGTCAAAAGTCAATATGATTTGGTAACCTAGGGTCTTTTTAGACAATTCCAAATGTGCCAATAAAAAAAAAAGATGCGGAATTTAAATCATGTACATCATTTATACCATAACATATACGTGCGGTAGATATAAAATGTGTAAATGTAAACAGACACAGAATATGTTATCGGGGTTCGGCCAACTGTGCCTACATCCCCGCCTCTAGCTCGCAAGCTCGAGGATTCCACTAAAGGCTCACTTAAGGGTGGAGTTGCACCGATTACAATTAGGTCAATTAGCACAGGGCTGACCTCAATCTTAACAACCAGGTCAATTAGCGGGGCTGACCTCAACCTATATGTCTTACCAGGATGACGCACCAAGCTTTCCTAACTTGGTCTAAGCCAATCCGGGACTATTTAAAAGGGCTAACCTCCCTTTTCAGGTTCGTGCCTGGAAATACAACAAATTCACTCAATCAATGAAATGGTACCATGATTGTGCTTTCGTGTAAAGCAAATATGTACTCGATTATGCTAACTCACACACACCACAAGATGATTTAATATGTAAGCTCAATGTGATTTAGTATTTCAACTCTCAAATGTATTTTCTATCAGTGTAATGAGTGCGTGAGAGTATCAACAACCAATCTTTGTATCATAAGATGTTCAATCAATAGATTCACACAAAGATGTCAAGCAAGTTTCAAATGTATCAGTTTGAGGGATATATCAATCACGTAAATGGTACATGACGTATATGCTTGGTTAGCAAAAGATGTATAGTCTTTGTATTCAACAAGTGATATACAAATAGATATTGCAACAAAGATCTATATTACAAACACAAATATCTTCTCAAAGATATATCAATATTAATCACACAAGGTATTTGAGTATGTTTTGAAAATGATTTTGCAACCTAAAGACAAATACAAGCTTCTTAAGATATTGCAACAAAAATGCAATACTCAGAAGCTTAAGAAGGTCTTCTTAAGATAGGCTTATGAATAAAGCCCCCTAAGAATACTCCGGTATAGCTCTCGTTAAAATCAAATTAATCAAATACAAATAGGAGAGCAAACCTATAGCAATAAACACTCAATCAACTTGCAAAGAGTATGGGCATAGGAGAAGGTAAGAATGAGTGGTTTTGGTATGAAAATGAGTATTATAGGTTTTTGAATTTTCAAAGAATTTTCCCTTATCAAATCTACTAATCTTCTGCTAATAACCCCAACTGAGGGGGTATTTATAGACACCCCATGAAATATAACCGTTAGGGACAAGTCTTGTATAATTAGAAAAGATTAATGACCTTCTTAATTATTTTAACCCTGTTTAAAAAATTAACCACGGTAAGGTATTTTTAAGGTCATTTGCATTATGAGCTTATGTATTTTGACCATGCATGTGGGGTGTGTGATTATTACATACAAGGAGCCCAAATTACTATTACAGACCAATTACACAGCTGAATATATATATTACAATTATAAACATGAATTGGTCTTCAAGCTTCATTTGCTCCATGTGCATGCGCATCATGATCGTGACAATTTTAGTTCCTGCACAAAAGCCTTAAACACTCATTAGACACAATGAGTATTTGTCATAATCAAAATCAGGCGTGACCTATAAGGTCAACAAGGGTTTTGGGTTATGGGTTTAGGGTTTATGGATTTTGGTTTAGCTTTTAGGGTTTGGGGTTTTGGTTTAGGGTTTAGGGTTTAGGGTTTTATGTTTTACGGTTTAGGGTTTAGGGTTTTTGGTTTAGGGTTTAGGGTTTAGGGTTTTATGTTTTAGGGTTTAGGGTTTAGGGTTTAGGGTTTTTGGTTTAGGGTTAATGGTTTAGGGTTGAGGGTTTTATGTTTTAGGGTTTAGGGTTTAGGGATTCAGGTTTGGGGTTAGGGTTTAGGGTTTTTGGTTTAAGGTTTAGGGTTTATGTTTTAGGGTTTAGGGTTTAGGGATTCAGGTTTGGGGTTAGGGTTTAGGGTTTTTGGTTTAGAGTTTAGGGTTTAGGGTTTAGGTTTAGGGTTTTGGGTTTTGGGTTTGGGGTTTACAGTTTGTGGTTTTATGTTTTAGGGTTTAGGGTTTAGGGTTTAAGGTTTAGCATTTAGGGTTTGGTGTCTAGGGTTTTGGGTTTAGTGTTTTTTGGTTTTAGGGTTTAGGGTTTAGCTCTTAGGGTTTAGTGTTTAGGGTTAGGGTTTAGCGTTTAGGGTTAGGGTTTTGGGTTTTTGGTTTAAGGTCTTGGGTTTAGGGTTTTATGTTTTAGGGTTTAGGGTTTAAGGTTTTATGTTTTAGGGTTTAGGATTTCGGGTTAAGGTTTTTGATTTTGGGTTTAGGGTTTACGGTTTTGGGTTTAGGGTTAGGTTTTTGGGTTTGGGGTTTAGGGTTTTATGTTTGGGGTTTTGGGTTTAGGGTTTAGCGTTTAGGGTTTAGGATTTTATGCTTTAGCGTTTAGGGTTTAGGGCTTTGGGTTTAGGGTTAGGGTTTACGGTTTTTTGTGTAGGATTTAGGGTTTAGGGTTTATGGTTTTGGGTTTATGTTTTAGGGTTTCGGGTTGTTAGAATTGGTGTTTCCCAATAGAGGGGGGTGAATTGGAAATATAAATTTTTCTCCTAGGTTAAGTTAGAAGTCAATATGATTTTGTAACCTAGGATCTTTTTGCATAATTCCAAATGTGCCGATAAAAAAAAATATGCAGAATTTAAATCATGCACAACAATCATACCATAACATATACGTGCGGAAAATATAAAGCACGGAAATGTAAATAGAGACACAATATGTTATCGGGGTTCGGCCAACTATGCCTACATCCTCGCCTCTAGCTCGCAAGCCCGAGGATTGTACTAAAGGCTCACTTAAGGGTGGTGTGGCACCAATTACAATCAGGTCAATTAGCATAGGGCTGACCTCAACCTTAACAACCAGGTCAATTAACGGGGCTGACCTCAACCTACACGCCTTACCATGATGACGCTCCTAGCTTTCCTAACTAGGTCTAAGCCAATCCGGGACTATTTCAAAGGGCTAGTCTCCCTCTTCATGACCGTGCCTGGAAATACAACAAATTCACTCAATCAATGAAATGGTACAGTGATTGTGCTTTTGTGTAAAGCAGATATGTACCCGGTTACACTAAGTCACACACACCAAAGGAAGATTTAATATATAAGCTCAGTGTGGTCTAGTATTTCAACTCTCAAATGTATTTTCTATCAGTGTAATGAGTGTGTGAGAGTATCAACAAGCAATCTTTGTATCACAAGATGTTCAATCAACAGATTCACACAAAGATGTCAAGCAAGTTTCAAATGTATCAGTCTGAGGGATATATCAATCATGTAAATGGTACATGATGTATATACTTGGTTTGTAAAAGATGTATAGTCTTTGTATTCAGCAAGTGATATGCTAATAGATATTACAACAAAGATCTATATTACAAACACAAATATCTTCTCAAAGATATATCAATATAAATCACACAAGGTATTTGAGTATGTTTTGAAAATGATTTTGCAACCCAAAGACAAATACAAGCTTCTTAAGATATTGCAACAAAAATGCAATACACAGAAGCTTAAGAAGGTCTTCTTAGGATAGGCTTATGAACAAAGTCCCCTAAGAATACTCTAGTTTAGCTCTTGTTAAAATCAAATCAATCAAATACAAATAGGAGAGCAAACATATAGCAATAAACACTCAATCAACTTACAAAGAGTATGGCACAGGAGAAGGTAAGTATGAGTGGTTTTGGTATGAAAATAAGTATTACAGGTTTTTGAATTTTCAAAGAATTTTCCCCAATCAAATCTACTAATCTTCTGCTAATAACCCCAACTGAGGGGGTATTTATAGACACCCCATGAAATATAATCGTTAGGGACAAATCTTGTATAATTAGAAAAGATTAATGACCTTTTTTAATTATTTAAACCTTGTTTAAAAAATTAACCTTGGTAAGGTATTTCCAAGGTCATTTGCATTATGAGCTCACGTATTTTGACCATGCATGTGGGGTGTGTGATTATTACATACAAGGAGCCCTAATTACTATTACAGACCAATTACACAGTTGAATATATATATATTACAATTATAAACATGAATTGGTCTTCAAGCTTCATTTGCTCCATGTGTATGTGCATCATGATCGTGACAATTTTAGTTCCTGCACAAAGTCTTAAACACTCATTAGACACAATGAGTATTTGTCATAATAAAAACAAGGCTTGACCTATAAGGTCACTAGGTGTTTTGGGTTTTGGGTTTGGGGTTTATGGTTTTGGGTTTAGCTTTTAGGGTTTGCAGTTTTTGGTTTTGGGCTTAGGGTTTTATGTTTTAGGGTTTAGGGTTTTTGGTTTAGGGTTTAGGGTTTAGGTTTTAGGGTTTTTGGTTTTATGTTTTAGGGTTTAGGGTTTTTAGTTTAAGGTTTATGGTTTAAGGTTTAGGGTTTTATGTTTTAGGGTTTATGGTTTAGGGTTTAGGGTTTGGGGTTTAGGGTTTGGGTTTTTTTAGGGTTTAGGGTTTAGGGTTTAGGTTTAGGGTTTTGGGTTTAGGGGTTAGGGTTTGGGGTTTACAATTTGTGGTTTTATGTTTTAGGGTTTAGGGTTTAGCGCATAGGGTTTAGTGTTCAGGGTTAGGGTTTAGCGTTTAGGTTTTAAGGTTTTATGTTTTAGTGTTTATGGTTTAGGGTGTTAGGTTTAGAGTTTTAGGGTTTTGGGTTTAGGTTTTAGGGTTTAGGGATTAGGGTTTAGAATTCAGGGTTTAGGTTTATTGTTTAGTGCTTGGGGTCTAGGTTTTAGGGTTTTGGGTTTAGGGTTTAAGGTTTGGGATTAGGGTTTAGGGTTTTATGTTTTACGGTTTAAGGTTTAGGGTTTGGGGTTTAGGGTTTAGGGTTTTTGGTTTAGGGTTTAGAGTTTAGGGTTTATGGTTTAGTGCATAGTGTTTAGGGTTTAAGGTTTTAGGGTTTAGGGTTTAGGGTTTAGGGTTTGGGGTTTAGGGTTTAGAATTTGGGGTTTAGGGTTTAGGGTTTTGGGAATAGGGTTTAGGGTTTACGGTTTACGGTTTGTTGTTTAGTGTTTAGGGTCTAAGGTTCTTGGTTTAGGGTTTAGGGTTTAGGGTTTGGGGTTTGGGATTAGGGTTTAGGGTGCTATGTTTTAGGGATAGGGTTTGGGGTTTGGGGTTTAGGGTTTAGGGCTTTCGGTTTTGGGTTTAAGGTTTAGGATCTAGGGTTTAGGGCGTAGGGTTTAAGGTTTAAGGTTTTAGGGTTTAGGGTTTAGGGTTTAGGGTTGGGGTTTAGGGTTAGAATTTACGATTTTGGGTTTAGGGTTTAGGGTTTTGGGTTTTGGGTTTAGGGTTTGTTGTTTAGTGTTTTGGGTATAGGGTTTAGGGTTTAGTGTTTAAGGTTTTGGGTTTAGAGTTTAGGTTTTAGGTTTTAAGGTTTAGGGTTTAGAGTTTAGGGTTTAGGGTTTTTGGTTTAAGGTTTTGGTTTTAGGGTTTTATGTTTTAGGGTTGAGGGTTTTAGGTTTTAGGGTTTAGTGTTTAAGGTTTAGGGTTTCGGGATTAGGGTTAGGGTTTAGTGTTTTTGGTGTAGGGTTTAAGGTTTAGGGTTTAGGGTTTACTTTTTGTGGTTTTACGTTTTAGGGTTTAGGGTTTTGGGTTTAGGGTTTAAGGTTTGGGGTTTTATGTTTTAGGTTTTAGAGTTTAATGTTTAGGGTTTAGGGTTTATTGTATAGGGTTTTGGGTTTTGGGTTTTAGGGTTTAGGGTTAGGGTTTAGGGCTTAGGCTTTAAGGTTTTATGTTCTAGTGTTTAGGGCTTAGAGTTTTAGGGTTTTGAGTTTAGGTTTTAGGGTTTAGGGTTTACTGTTTAGAATTTTGGATTTAGGGTTTTGGGTTTAGGGTTTAGGGTTTTTGGTTTAGGGTTTAAGGTTTAGGGTTCAGGGTTTGGGTTTTGGGTTTTCGGTTTAGGGTTTTATGTTTTAGGGTTTAGGGTTTAGGGTTTGGGGTTTAGGGTTTAGGGTTTTTGGTTTAGGGTTTAGGATTTAGGGTATAGGATTTTGGGTTTAGGGTTTTATGATTCAGGGTTTAGGGTTTAGGGTTTAGAGTTTATGGTTCGTTGTTTAGAGTTTAGGGTCTAGGGTTTAAGGTTAGTTGTTTAAGGTTTTGGGTTTAGGGTTTAGGGTTTAGGTTTTAGTTTTTAGGGTTTAAAGTCTAGGGTTTTGGGTTTAGGATGAGGGTTTTGGGTTTTTGGTTTAGGGTTTAGAGTTTTATGTTTTAGGGTTTCATGTTTAGGGTTTAGGGTTTGGGGTTTTATGTTTTAGGGTTTATGGTTTACTGTTTCATGTTTAGGGTTAGGGTTTTGGGTTTAGGTTTTAGGGTTAGGCTTTAGGGTTTATTGTTTAGGGTTTAGGGTTTAGGGTTTAGGGTATAGGGTTTTATGTTTTAGGGTTGAGGGTTCGGCGTTTAGCGTTTTGGGTTTTTGGTTTAGGGTTTGGGGTTTAGGGTTTAGGGTTTTATGTTTTGGGTTTTTGGTTTATGATTTAGTGTTTAGGGTTTAGGGTTTATGTTTTAGCGTTTAAGGTTTAGGGTTTAGGGTTTAGCATTTGGGGTTTTTGGTTTGGGGTTTTGGGTTTAGGGTTTTGGGTTTGTGGTTTAGGGTTTTCGGTTTTGGGTTTAGGGTTTAAGGTTTTATGTTTTGGGGTTTAGGGTTTAGGGTTTAGGGTTTTTGGTTTAGGGTTTAGGGTTTTGGGTTTGGGTTTTATGTTTTAGGGTTTGGGGTTTTGGGTTTGGGTTTTATGTTTTAGGGTTTAGGGTTTAGGGTTTTGGGTTTAGCGTTAGGGTTTAGAGTTTTTGGCTTTGGGTTTTGGGTTTTGGGGTTAGGGTTTATGGTTTTACGTTTTAGGGTTTAGGGTTTAGGTTTACAATTTAGGGTTTTGTGTTTAGGATTTAGGGCTTAGGGTTTTGGGTTTTGGGTTTATGGTTTTTGGGTTTTAGGGTTTAGGGTTTAGAGTTTAGGGTATGGTGTTTAGGTTTAGTGTTTAGGGTTTACAGTTTGGCTTAAGGTTTATGGTTTTAAAGTCTAGGGTTTGGGATTTAGAGTTTAGAGTTTTAGGGTGTTGGATTTAGGTTTGAGGGTTTAGGGTTTAGGGTTTTGAATTTAGGGTTTAGGGTTTAGGGTTTAGGGTTTTTTTCTTTAGTACTTAGGGTCTTGGGTTTAGGCTTTAGGCTTTAGTCTTTAGGCTTTAGGCTTTATGGTTTAGGGTTTGTGATTAGGGTTTAGTGTTTTTTGTTTTAGGGTTTTTGGTTTAGGTTTTGCCTTTAGGGCTTAGGGTTTTTGGTTTAGGGTTTAAGTTTTAGGTTTTAAAGCTGAGAGCTTAGGGTTTAGGGTTTTAGGGTTTAGGGTTTTGGGATTAGGGATTAGGGTGTAGGGTTTAGGCATTAGGGTTTTGCAAAATAAGCAGTTATTGCATTTTCGTGAGGGGATATGCTTATTTATTCTGTTTTTACTAAATGAGACCTGAAAATTTTGATGACAAAGGAATTTATAAAATGAACCCATTTTAAACGATTTATTTCTTTTAACTCCAGAGGGTTTATTATGATTATTCTTCTCATTTTTAGCTTTGAGAGTAAAACTAGAATAATCGTCTATTTCTTCTTCTAAGCATGCAATTTTCAATATTTTCTCAATCATTATCTTTTCAAGAATTGCACGAGAATTTTCCAACCCCTTTAGTTGTTTTGCTATTCTTTTGTTCTCACTCTTCAAAAATATTTTATGCTTAGAAACTCTAGCTAGAAACTTGTGCATTTTCACTACAGTCTTTTCTAGTTTTTCATGAACATGCTTTTAATATTCAATTCAGCACATGATTCATCAAAAGATATGTCATAGTTATTATATGAATCATTGCATGCATGTTCAACAGTAATATCATAGGGAATATTTGATGATTCATCGCATGACATAACATAGCATTCAACATAAGAATCATCACACACTTCATCACAAGAATCATCAAACGAGCGAGAGTGAGAATCATATACTGTTAGAATTGGTGTATTGCCAAGAGGGGGGGTGAATTGGAATTTTAAAATTTATCACCTAGGTTGAACCGGATAAACAGCAGTATATACACAACCTAGGGTCTGCCTATTCAATTTTCAAATGCGTATATAAGTATAATGTGAAATTTAAGTCATACGCATCATTCACCCATAACATACATGTGCGGTAAATATAAAGTGCGGAAATATAAATAAACACACGATATGTTATCGGGGTTTGGCCAACCGTGCCTACGTCCCCGCCTGAAGCTCGTAAGCTAGAGGATTCCACTAATAGCTCACTTAAGGGTGGAGCGGCACCGTTTACAACCAGGTTAAATTATCACAGGGCTGACCTCAACCTTAAACAGGTCAATTAGCGGGGCTGACCTCAACCTACACGCCTTAACAGGACGACGCACCTAGCTTTCCTAACCTGGTCTAAGCCAATCCGGGACTATTCCAGGGCTAGTCTCCCTCTTCAGGCCAGTGCCTGGAAATACAACCAATGTGTATTATACTGAAATGGTACAGTGATTGTGCTTTCAAGTAAAGCAGATATGTACCCAAATTCGAGCAATAATGTACACCACAAATATGAAATAATTTGTAAGCTCAGTGTGGTCTAAGATGTCAACTCTCAAATAGATTTACTATCAGTGTAATGCGTATGTGAGAGTGCAAACCTAAATGATCTTTGTATCACAGGATATTCAATCTAAGTGCTCAAACAAAGATATCATCCAGACTTCATATATTTCAATCAACAAGTTTTCTCAATACACATATGTATATGAAGCTCTAGCAACGTATAAGTTTGGTTTGCAAAAGGATATTCAATCTTTGTATTCAGCAAAAGATATATGAGTTAACGAGTATTGCAACAAAGATTTTATCACACTAGCTCGGTCGACCGGGGGCATTTTGAACTGAGTGGTCGGTCGACCGGGCAAGGGCGATTTTCAAAAACACCGAGGTTCGGTCGACCGGGGACTTTTTGAACTGTATGGCTCGGTCGACCATACCGCTGGGAATTCTCCCAAGACCCCTCGGTCAACCAGGTAGTTCGAGTACAAATCTGGTCAGTCGACCGGGAGGTCAAACTGTTGACTCCCAGGTGGTTCGGTCGACCGAGGTCAAATGACCTATAAGGGCTCGGTCGACCGGGCCTGGGTCAAATAGTTGACCCGGACCGGTTTCGGTCGACCGGGCCAAATTGAACTGAATTGGCCGGTCGACCAAAAGTGCACCAAGTGTGCATTTCGGTCCCGTATCTACCCAAACAATTCCTATTCAAGTGCCTAAAAAATATATGTGAATATGTGTGTGTCCTAAGGTCACTTTGGGGTCCAATTTGAGATCACCGAAAAAGTCCGGTGTCGGTCGTCGGTCGACCGAAGGTTCACCCTAAGGTCTTTCTACGGTTCGGTTTGAGCTTGCAAATTAAATCATGTTTGTGATGTGTGTGCTTATTACAAACCGAAGAACCCTAATTACTATTACAGACAATTTTACTGAACATTATTACAATTAAGAGTTATGAAATTGTCTTCAAGCCTTTCTTGCTTTTGTGCACATCTTGATCTTATCATTCTTGATTCCTGCACAAAAACTCAAACGCTCATTAGATACAATGAGTATTTGTCATAATCAAAATCGGGCGTGACCAATAAGGTCAACATATACCTCCTCATTAATTTCTAGCTCAAGATTTACCTCCTCCTGATTATTTGAGCTTGGAGCATTTAGAAGAGTTACGATCTCCATCTCCTGGGATTCTCCATATTTCTTTTCTAGTTCATCCTAGATTTCCTATGCACTATGACATGCCATGATCTCAAGAAGGATGTTAAAGTCCAAAGCACAGTATAATAGTTCCATGGCATATGAATTTGCATGCATCAAGATATTATCATTTTCGTTTACAAGCATACAAATTCCTTTGACAATCACCTGCCAAGCCCTCCAACTCATAGATTTTATAAATATGCTAATTCTAATTTTCCAGGTGGTGTAATCGACACCACTAAACAATGGAGGACTAGTAGATGACTGTCCCTCTCCGAATGGGGATACACCAATTTGAGCCATTGCGATGTTTTTGCAAAAATGTTTAAGTCTAGTGCAACGAGGCTCTAATACCAATTGTTAGAATTGGTGTATTCCCAAGAGGGGGGGTGAATTGGAATTTTAAACTTTTCTCCTAGGTTGAACTGGATGTCAACTGAGTATTACAACCTAGGGTCTTTCTATCCACTTCCAAATGCTTTGATCAATGTAATATGCGAAAATTTAAATCAAGCGCATCTTTCACATAATAACATACATGTGCAATAAATATAAAGTACGACAATATACACAAACACACGATATGTTATCGGGGTTCGGCCAATTTTTCCTACATCCCCGCCTCTAGCTCGCAAGCCCAAGGATTCCACTAATAGCTCACTTAAGGGTGGAGCGGCACCGATTACAACCAGGTCAATTAGCACAGGGCTGACCTCAACCTTAACCAGGTCAATTAGTGGAGCTGACCCGAACCTATACGCCTTAACAGGATGGCGCACCTAGCTTTCTTAACTGGGTCTAAGCCAATCCGGGACTATTCCAGATGTGTATTACAATCAAATGGAACAATGATTGTGCTTTCGTGTAAAGCAGATATGTACCCAAATACGCGTAGTTACATACACCACAAATGATATAATATGAAAGCTCAGTGTGGTCCAACATTTCAACTCTCAAAAATATATATATTTACTATCAGTGTAATGATTGTGTGAGAGTATCAATCAAGCAATCTTTGTACCACAAGATATTCAGGTAAGATGTTCACACAAAGATACTATCCAAACAATGTATATTTCAATGAGCGGGTTTTCTCAATCGTATGATGCTTTAGTAATGTATATGTTTGGTTTGCAAAAGGATATTCAATCTTTGTATTCAGCAAAGCATATATGAGTTAACGAGTATTGCAACAAAGATTTTATCACATAAACAAATATCTCTTTAAATATATTTTTCAATATAAAGCACACTAGATATTTGAAAATGATTTTAAAAAGATTTTGCAAACAAAAACAGATACAATCTTCTCAAGATGTTGCAATGAAGGTATAATCTTAGAAGATTTAACAAAGACTCCTTAGGATAGACTTATTAACAATGTCCCCTAAGAGTCCTTAAGGTTTTGCTCTCAATAAAAATAATATCAATAGAGTAAGGTAGTGAGAGCAAACCTATAGAATCAACCACACTTAAATCACACTTACAAAAGTATTTAAGAAGTAAGATCTAGTAAGAATAAGTGTTGGAGGCTCAAAAATGAGTATTATGGGTTTTTGGACTTTCAAAGAATTTCACCTGAATCAAATCTCTTAATACATTACTAATTTGCACAAATGATCTCATATTTATGGACATGGGAAGAGCTATGACCATTAAGGACCTATTGGGTATTATTAGAGAAGTTTAATGACATTTCAAATATTTTAACCCTATTTAAAAAATGTTAAACTGCAGTAAAAATCAGGGCAACCCGAGAGGTCCAGTCGATCAGAACAAGTTTGGTCGACTAGGTCTCATATGGTTCGGTCGACCAGGGTATTTTTGAACTGAATGGCCGGTCAATCGAAAGTGGGCGATTTCTCATTTCTCCGAGGTTTGGTCGACCGGGCCAATTTGAACTGCCTAGTGCGGTCGACTAGACCGTTGGGATTTTTCCCGAGGACCCTTGGTCGACCAGGTAGTTGGAGTACAATTTTTGCTCGGTCGACCAGGTGGTCAATTTGTTGACCGGAGAGGGTTTCGATGAACCGGGGGGTTTTGAACTACACAGGTTCGGTCGACCAAGGCCTTGGTCAACTGTTGACCCAGGCCTGTTTCAATCGACCAAGGCAAAATGAATGGCCTTAGCTGGTCGACCGAAAGTGCACCAAGTGTGCATTTCGGTCCCGTTTCGAAACATACAAACCCTATTCGAGTACCTAATACATGCAAGTGTAAATATGAGTGTCCTAAGGTCACTTAGGGTCCAATATTGAATACACCAAAAAACCCTAAGGTCTTTCTAAGGTCATTTTTCATTTACAGTTTGTTTGAGCTTACGTATTATCATGCATGTGATGTGTGTGAGCTTACTACAAACAGAAACCCTAATTACTATTACAGACTAAATAAAAGAAATATATTAAAACATTGAATATAAATTGGTCTTCAGGATTTGCTTACTTTGTGTCCATCTTGATCTTAACAATCTTAGTTCCGGCACAAAACCTCAAACACCCATTAGATACAATGAGTATTTGTCACAATCACAACCGGGTATGAACTATAAGGTCAACAGTTTAGTGTTTAGGGTCTAGGGTTTAGCATTTTATGTTTTAGGGTTTAGGGTTTAGGGTTTTATGTTTAGGGTTTTTGGTATAGAGGTTAGGGTTTAGGTTTTACGATTTTATGTTTTAGCGTTTAGGGTTTAGGGTTTAGGGTTTTGGGTTTAGGGTTAGGGTTTAGGGTTTTTGGTTTAGGGTTTAGGGTTTAGGGTTTTATGGTTTTAGTGTTTAGGGTTTAGGGTTAGGGTTTAGGGTTTAAGGTTTTATGTTTTAGTGTTTAGGGTTTAGGGTTTAAGGTTTAGAGGTTTTGGGTTTTGGGTTTAGGTTTTGGGGTTTAAGGTGGTTTATAATTTGGGGTTTTGGTTTTAGGGTTTAGGGATTATTGTTTAGTGTTTAGGGTCTAGGGTTTAGGGTTTAGGGTTTAGGATTTTATGTTTTAGGGTTTAGGATTTAAGGTTTGGGGACTAGGGTTTAGGGTTTTTGGTTTAGGGTTAGGATTTTGGCCTTTTGGCATAGGGTTTAGGGTTTAGGGTTTTATGCTTTTGGGATTAGGTTTTAGAGTTTTATGTTTTAGGGTTTAGGGTTTTGGATTTAGGGTTTAGGGTTTACGATTTTGGGTTTAGGGTTTAGGGTTTAGGGTTAGGCTTTAGTGTTTAGTGTTTTGGGTTTAGGGTTTAAAGATTATAGGAAAATGAAGAGGGAATAACTTCGTCATTTGAACTCTGATTTGGATGATTTTTTTTTTTTTTTGGGTAGGAGGAAATTTCTGAAACAATTGTACGATTGGTTTCCGATTTTGAAGTCGGTTCGGGTTTATGGTTAAAGGTTCAGTTTTTTAGGTTTTAAGTTTAGGGTTTAATATATAACATGTACGGTTTACAGTTTACGGTTTTAGGGTTTGGTGTTTAGGGTTCATGGTATAGGGTCTAGCATTTACGTTTTAGGGTTTAGGGTATATGGTTTAGGATTTAGGGTTTTTTGTTTTCGGGTTTAGGGTTTAGGGTTTAGGATTTTAGATTAAGGGTTAGGGTTTAGGGTCACGGTGTAGGTGTTTTTGGGTTTAGGGTTTGGCGTTTAGGGTTTATGGTTTTTGGTTTAGGGTTTTAGGGCTTTAGGGTTTAGGGTTTAGGGTTTAAGGTTTTATAATTTAGTGTTTTTAGTTTAGGGTTTAGGGTTTAGAATTTTAGGGTTTTGGGTCTATGTTTCAGGATTTATGGTTTAGGGTTTAGAATTTATGGTTTAGGATTTTAGGTTTAGGGTTTAGGGTTTATTGTTTTTTGCTTAGGGTCTAGAGTTTAGGGTATAGGGTTTACAGTTTTATGTTTTAGGGTTTAGGGTTTAGGGTTTAGGGTTCAGGGTTTGTGGTTTAGGGTTTAGGGTTTTATGTTTAGGGTTTTTAGTTTAGAGTTTAGGTTTAGGGTTTAGGGTTTTATGTTTTGGCGTTTAGGGTTTAGGGTTTAGGGTTTAGGGTTTAGTGTTAGGGTTTAGGGTTTTTGGTTTAGAGTTTAGCGTTTAGGGTTTTTGGGTTTTTGGGTTCAGGGTTAGGGTTTAGGATTTTGGGTTTAGGGTTTATGGTTTTATGTTTTAGTGTTTAGGGTTTGGGGTTTAGGGTTTAGAGTTTTAGTGATTTGGGTTTAGGTTTTGGGGCTTAGGGTGGTTTAGAATTTAGGGTGTAGGGTTTAGGGTTTAGGGTTTATTGTTTAGTGCTTAGGGTCATGGGTTTTGGGTTTTGGGTTTGGTTCTAGGGTTTAGGGTTTTATGTTTTAACCCTAAACCCAAAACCATAAACCCTAAACTCTAACTCTAAACCAAAAACCCTAAATCCTAAACGCTAAACCCTAAACCCAAAAACTCTAAACCCTAAACCCCTAATAATAAACCCTAAGCCTTGAACCCTAACCCTAAACCCTAAAACCTAAGCCCTAAACCCTAAACCAAAACCCCAAACCCTAAATCCTAATCCCTAAACTCTAAAGCCTCAACCCTAACCCCTCAAACCAAAACCCTAAACCCCTAAATTTCTACACCCTAGACCCTAAACCCTAAACCCTAAACCCAAAACCCTAAGCCTTAAATCCTAAACCCTAAACCCTAAACCCTAAACCCAAAACCACAAACCCTAAACTCCGAACCCTAAACCCTAACCCTAAACCATAATCCCAAAACCCTAAACCCTAAAATCCAAACCCCAAACCCTTAACCCTTAACCCTAACCCCAAAACCCTAAACCTGAAACCCTAAACCCTAAACCCTAAAACCTAACCCTAAACTCGAAACCCTGAACACTAAACCCTAAACCCTAAAACCTAAACCCCTAAATCCTAAACCCTAAACTCTAAACCCTAAACCGAAAACACAAATCCATAAACCCTAAAACTTAAACCCTAAAACCTAAACCCTAAACCCTAAACCCTAAACCCTAAATCATAAACCCTAAACCCCAAACCCTTAACCCTTAACCCCAAACCCTAAACCTCAAACCCTAAAACCTAAACCCTAAACCCTAAACCCTAAACACTAAAACCCTAAACCCTAAACCCTAAACCCTAAACCCCAAACCCTAAACCCTCTACCCTAAACCGTAAAACATTAGACCATAAACCCAAAACCATAGACCCTAAACCCTAAACCCTAAACCCTAAACCATAACCCTAAACCCTAAACCCTAACCCTAAACCCTAAACCCTAAAAACTAAATCCCTAAATCCTAAACCCTAAACCCTAAACACTAAACCCTAAACCCTAAACCCTAAACCAAAATCCCAAATCCATAAACCCTAAACCTTAAACCCTAAAACCTAAACCCTAAATCGTAAACTGTAAACCCTAAACCGTACACCCTAAAACCCAAACCCTTAACCCTAAACCCTAAACCCTAAACCCTAAACCCTAAACACTAAAACCCAAAACCCTAAACCCTAAACCCTAGACCCCAAACCCTAAACCCTAAACCCTAAACCCTAAAACCTAAACCCTAAACCCTAAAAGCTAAAACCTTAAACCCTAAACCCAAAACCCTAAACCCAAAACCGTAAACCGTAAACCCTAAACCCTAAACCCTAAACCCTAAACCATAAGCCTAAACCCTAAACCGTAACCCTAAACCCTAAACCCTAAACCCTATACACTAAACCGAAAACCCTAAACCCTAAACCTAAAACCTTAACCCAAAATTCAAAATTCTAAACCCTAAACCCTAAACCTAAAAACCCCAAACCCTAAACCCAAACCCTAAACCCTAATCCCAAAACCCTAAACCCTAAATCCTAAACCCTTAACCCTTAGCCCTAACCCCTAAACCCAAAACCCCAAACCCTTAACCCTTAACCCTAACCCCTAAATTCTAAACCCTAAACCCTAAATGCTATACCCTAAACCCTAAACCCTAAACCCTAATCCCTAAATCCTAACCCCTAACCCCTAAACACTAAACCCTAAAACCCAACCCCTAAACCCTAACCCTAAATGCTAAACACTAAACACTAAACCCTAGACCCCTAAATCCTAAACCCTAAACGCTAAACGCTAAACCCTAATCCCTTACCCTAAACCCCTATGCCCTAAACCCTAAAACCTAAACCCTAACCCTAAACCCTAAACCCTAACACTAAACCCTAAACCTTAGCCCCTAAACCCAAAACCCAAAACCCTGAACCCTAAAACCCTAAACCTTAAATCCTAGACCCTAAACCCCAAAACCTTAACCCTTAACCATAAACCCTGAACCCTATAACCCTAAACCCTAAACCCAAAACCCTAAACCCTAAACCTTGAACTCTAAACCCTAAACCCTAACCCTAAACCCTAAACCCTAACCCTAAACCCTAAACCCTAAACACTAAAATCTAAACCCTAAACCCTATACACTAAACCATAAACCCTAAACCTTAAACCCTAAACCCTAACCCAAAACCCAAAATTCTAAACCCTAAATCCTAAAGCCAATTCCTTAAACCCAAAAACCTAAACCCCAAACCCTAAACCATGAACCCTAAACACTAAACCCTAACCCTAAACCCTAAACACTTATAGAAAATGAAAGAAACCGATCACATTAGTTCAGCCAATAAAAATAGGCTATGACATCAATCTGGCCAATAAAATAGCCCCACATAACCTTAAGCATGCCATGTAATTTAATGAAGCATGTGCAAGTCACATTACATGTGTCATGTCATTTAATGAAACATGTGCAAGTCACATGTCATGCTTAATTGACACAATTGGCCCACTATTTAGTCCATAAAAATTCCCCAGACAACACTTATTGGCTTAAGTTTCCAGCTTCACACGTTTTTAGACAATTTACCATCTTAGGCTCTTCAAGAAAGTCCTTTTCTTTAGTTTCCATGGCCCTCATTAACTCTTGCTTAAGCAACTTCTCGATTAGTCCTTGCCTCCTGGACCTTCTCGGCACTAGCTCTTGTGAGGGGTCCGGCTTGAATGTGTAGATCATCGTGTGCAATTGGGTTTTGTGGCTTCAAATCAATTCAGGTTTAGGGTTAGGTATTAGGGTTTAGGGTTTAGGGTTTAGGGGTTAGGCTTAGGGTTTACGATTTAGGGTTTAGTCTTTAATGTTTAGGGTATAGCGTTTAGTGTTTAGAGCTTAGGATTTAGGGCTTAGCGTTTAGGGTTGAGGGTTTAGGGTTTACAATTTAGAATTAGGGTTTAGGGTTTAGGATTTAGGGTTTAGGGTTTAGGGTTTGGGGTTTAGTGTTTAGGGTTTAGGGTTTAGGGTTTAGGGTTTAGGTTTAGCGTTTAGGGTTTAGGATTTAGGGTTTAGGGTTTAGGGTTTAGGGTTTAGGGTTTAGGGTTTAGCATTTAGGGTTTAGGGTTTACAGTTAGGGATTAGGGTTTAGGGTTTAGGGTTTAGGGTTTAGGGTTTAGAGTTTTAGGGTTTAGGGTTTAGGGTTTAGGTTTTACGGTTTAGGTTTTAGGTTTTAGGGTTTAGGCAAAGGATTTTAGGTTTTGGGTTTAGCATTTAGAGTTTAGGATTTAGGGTTTAGTGTTTTGGGCTTAAGGTTTAGGGCTTAGGGTTCAAGGCTTAGGTTTTAGGGTTTAGGGTTTAGGGTTTAGGGTTTAGGGTTTAGTGTTTAGGGTTTAAGGTTTAAGGTTTAGGGTTTAGGGTTTAGTGTTTAGGATTAGAGTTTAGGGTTTAGGGTTTAGGGTTTAGGGTTTAGGGTTTAGGGTTTAGGGTTTAGGGTTTAGGGTTTAGGGTTTAGGGTTTAGTATTTAGGGTTTAGGGTTTTGGGCTTAGGGTTTAGTGTTTAGGGTTTATGGTTTAGGGTTTAGGGTTTAAGGGTTAGGGTTTAGGGTTTAGTGTTTAGGGCTTAGGATTTAGACTTAGGATATAGGGTTTAGGGTTTAGTTTTTAGTGTTTAGGTTTTAGGGTTTAGGGTTTAAGGGTTAGGGTTTAGGATTTAGGGTTTAGGGTTTAGGGTAAGGGTTTAGTGTTTTAGGTTTAGGGTTTAGGGCTTAGGTTTTTAGGCTTAGGGTTTAGTGTATGGAGTTTTGGGTTTAGTGTTTAGGGTTTAGGGTTTAGGGTTGGAGTTTAAGGTGTAGGGTTTAAGGTTTAGGGTTTCGTTAGCTTTACTATGTGTTCCCAAGAGGAAGGGTGAATTGGTATTTATAAATTTAATCGCTTGGTAAATGTTCTAACACCAGTATGTTCACAACCTAAAGGACAATCTAGTGCAAGTAAAGTAAATATACCTGAATTTATATAAAGCAATTTAATCACTACCACATGCACCAGAAAGCAGTAAAGTAAAAGTGACACACAGAGAGTTATCGAGGTTTGGCCAATTGCCTACGTCCCTGCCTTGGCTAACAAGCACAAGGAATTCCACTATAATTTGCTAACTTGAACGGGTGGAGCGGCACCGATACAAACTAGGTCAATTACCAAAGGGCTGACCTTAACCTTTACATCAATCCTTACCGGGCTGGATTACCGCCCCCTTAAGCCACGCCTAGAAACACTCAAATTTTACAATCAAATGGTACAATAGAAAAATGCTTTCATGTAAAGCAGATTTGTACCCAAATGCATTAAATCACATACACACCACAAATGATTTAATACGTAAGCTCAGTGTGGTCCAATAGTTCTAGTCTCAAATGTACTTTCTATCAGTGTGATGAGTGTGTGAGAGTATCAACAAACAATCTTTGTATCTCAAGATTTTCAATCAACAGATTCACACAAAGATGTGAAGCAAGTTTCAAATGTATTAATCAGCAGAATATCTCAATCACGAATATAGCGTATATGCTTGGTTTGCAAAAGATATGTAATCTTTGTATTCAACAAATAATATGTGAGTGAATAAGTATTGCACAAAGATTAATATCACAAACACAAATATATTCTCACATGTATATCAAGTATAAATCACACAAGATATTTGAGTAGGTTTTGAAAAAGTTTTGCAACCCAAAACAAATACAAACTTCCTAAGTTATTGCAATGAAAATGCAACACTTGGAAGTTCAATACAAGTCTTCTTAGGATAGGCTTATGAGCAAAGGCCCTTAAGAGAACTTAGGTTTTGCTCTCGTAAAAAATTGAATCACTCAAACACAAATGGGAAAGCAAACCTCTTTGCACAAACACTCAATACACTTACAAAGGATTTGGAAAAGATGTAGAAGGTAAGATTGAGTGGTTTTTCAGAAAGTATGAGCAATAGAGAGATTTTAGCTTGAGAGAGAATTTTCACTTTGTTTTTTCTAATCTTATATTGCTAATTTTCCAAAACGAAAGGGTATTTATAAAACCCTTAAAATTATAATCGTTGGGGATGTAGTTGGGATCATTAGAAAAGATTAATGACATTTTAGCAAATTTAACCCTGTGTAAAATATTTTAACCACGGTAAAAAATCAGGGCAACCCGAGAGGTCCAGTTGACAAGAGAACTTTTTGGTCGACCAAAGTTCATATGGTTCGGTCGACCGGGCCATTTTTGAACAGCTTGGTTGATCGACCAGGAGAAGGCGATTTTTTATTTTACCGAGGTTCGGTCAACAAGGCTATTTTGAACTGAATGATTCGGTTGACCAGACAGTTGGAATATAGTTTTGGCTCGGTCGACCAGGTAGTCAAATGTTTGACTCCTAGGTGGTTTGGTCGACCAGGTGTTTTTGAACTAAACGGATTTGGTTGACGGGGCTGTGGTCAAACTATTGACTCAGACTGAATTCGGTCGATCGGGGTAGAAGGAACTGCATGGGCTGGTCAACCAAAAGTTCATAATGTGTGCATTTCGGTCCTATTTTGAATCAAAAACACCCAAATCAAATGCCTAACATTTATAAGTGCAATGGTGAGTGTCCTAGGGTCATTTATGTGTCCTTTTGAAGACACTAAAAAAATTTGGTGTCGGTCGACCTAAACCCTAAGGTCATTCTTAGGTCATTTCCATTATGAGCTTACATATTTGACCATGCATGTGATGTGTGTCATTATTACATACAGAAAAAGCCCTAATTACTATTACAAACCCTTTACATGAATGAATTATATTACAATATAAGAATTTTGGTCTTCAATAGAAATTTGGTCTTCAAGCTTCACTCTCTCCATGTGCACTATGATCAGTCAATTTAAGTTCTTGCACAAAGTCTCAAACACTCATTAGTTACAATGAGTATTTGTCATAATCAAAATCAGGCGTGACCTATAAGGTTCATAGGTTTAGGGTTTTGGGTTTAAGGTTTAGTGTTTAGGGTTTACAGTTTAGGGTTTAGGGTTTAGCACCTAGGGTTTAGGATTTACGATTTAGGGTTTAGGGTTTAGGGTAAGGGTTTAGGGTTTAGGATTTAGGGTTTAGGTTTTAGGGTTTAGGGTTTAGGGTTTAGGGCTTAGGGTTTAGGGTTTAGGGTTTAGGGTTTAGGGTTTAAGGTTTAGGGTTTAGGGTTTAGGGTTTAGGGTTTTACGATTTAGGGTTTAGGGTTTAGGGTTTAGGGTTTTGGCTTAGGGTTTAGGGTTTAGGGTTTAGGGTTTAGGGTTTATGATTTAGGGTTTAAGGTTTAGGGTTTGGGCTTAGGGTTTAGGGTTTAGGGCTTTTTGTTCAGGGCTTAGGGTTTTGGGCTTAGGTTTTAGGGTCTAGGGTAAGGGTTTAGTGTTTAGGCCAAGGGTTTAGGGTTTAGGGTTTAGTGTTTAGGGTTTAGGGTTTAGGGTTTAGGGTTCATGGTTTAGCGTTTTGGGTTTATAATTTAGGGATTAGGTTTTAGGGTTTAGGGTTTAGGATTTTGTGTATAGGGTTTAGGCTTTAGGCTTTAGGGTTTAGGGTTAGGGCTTTGGGTTTTGGGTTTTGGGTTTTGGGTTAAGGGTTTGGGGTTTAGGGTTTAGGGTTCATGGTTAGGAATTGGGGTTTAAGGCTTAGGACTTAGGGCTTTGGGTTTAGGGCTTAGGGTTTAGGGTTTAGGGTTTAGAATTAGGGTTTATGGTTTAGTGTTTAGGGTTTAGCGTTTATGTTTTAGGGTTTAAGGCTTAGTGTTTAGGGCTTAGGGGTTAGGGTTTAGGGTTTAGGGTTAGGGTTTAGGGTTTTGGGTTTACAGTTTAGGGTTTTTGGGTTTAGGGTTTAGTGTTTAGGATTTAGGGTTTTCGGTTTAGAGTTTATGGTTTAGGGTTTAGTGATGGGGTATTGGGTTTAGGTTTTAGGGTTTGGGGGTTTAGGGTTTTGGGTTTAGGTTTTAGGGTTAAGGGTTTATTATTCAGGGATTAGGGTTAGGGTTCAAGGTTTAAGGTTTATGGTTTAAGGTGGGTTTAAGGGTTTAGGGTTTAGTGTTTGGGCTTTAGGGTTTAGGGTTTAGGGCTTAAGGATTACAATTTATGGTTTAGGGTCAGGGTTTAGGGTTTTGTGTTTATGGTTTAGGGTTTAGGGTTTAGGGTTTAGGATTTTGGGTTTAGGGTTTAGGGTTTCGGGTTTTTGGGTTTAGGGTTTCGAGTTTTGAATTTAGGGTTTTGGGTTTAGAATTTTGGGTTTTGTGCTAGGGTTTTGGGTTTTGGGTTTAGGGTTTAGTGTTTAGGGTTTCCTATTTTGTGTATAGGGTTTGGGGTTTAGGGTTTGGGGATTAGGGTTTAGAGTTAGGGTTTTGGGTTTAGGGTTATGGATTAGGGTATAGGGTTTAAGGTTTAGGGATTAAGGTTAGGCTTTAGGGTTTTGGGTTTTGGGTTTAGGGTTTAGGTTTTTAGGGTTTAGTTTTTGGGTTTTAGGGTTGAGGGTTGAGGGTTAAAGGTTTGGGGTCTAGGGTTTAGGGTTTAGGGTTTAGGGCTTTGGTGGTTAGGGTTCAGTGTTTAGGGTTAACGGTTAAGGGTTAAGGGTTTGGGGTTTAGGGTTTTGGGTTTAGGGTTTTTGGTTTTAGCGTTTAAGGTTTATGTTTTAGGTTTTGGGGTTTATGGTTTAGGGTTTAGGGTTTGGGTTTTGGGTTTAGGGTTTAGGGTTTCGGGTTTAGTGTTTAGGGTGAGGGTTTAGGGTGAGGGTTTAGGGTTGAGGATTTAGGGTTTTGGGTTTAGGGTTTTGGGTTTAGGGGTCAGGGTTAAAGGTAAAGGGTTTAGGGTTTAGGGTTTAGGGTTTAGGGTTTAGGGTTTAGGGTTTAGGGTTTAGGTTTTAGGGTTTAGGGTTTAGGGTTTAGGGTTTAGGGTTTATGGTTTAGCGTCTAGGGTTTAGGATTTTTTTCGTTTAGGGTTTCGGATTTTGGATTTAGGGTTTTGTGTTTTGAATTTCAGATTTTGGGTTAAGGTTTAGGGTTTAGGTTTTAGGGTTTTGTAGGGTTTAGGGTTTACGGATTGGGGTTTAGTTTTTGGGGTTTAGGGATTAGCGTTTACGGTTAGCGTTTAGGGTTTAGGTTTAGGTTTATGGTTTAGGATTTTTGGGTTAAGGGTTTCGGGTCTAGGGTTTAGGGTTTAAGGTTTAGGGTTTAGGGTTAAGGGTTAAGGGTATTGCGTTTAGGGTTTACGGTTTAGGGTTAAGAGTTTTGGGTTTAGGGTTTAGGGGTTTAGGTTTTAGGGTTTAAGGTTTAGGGTTTAGGGTTTAGGTTTAGGGTTTAGTGTTTAGCATTTAGGCTTTAGGGTTTAGGGTTTAGGTTTAGGGTTATGGGTTAAGGGTTTAGGTTTTACGGGTTTAGCATTTAGGGTTTAGGGGCTAATGTTTAGGGTTTAGGGATTAGGATTTAGGGTTTAGGGTTTAGGGTTTAGGGTTTAGGGTTTAGATCTTAGGGTTAGGGTTTAGGGTTTAGGGTTAGGGTTTAGTTAGGGTTTAGGGTTTAGGGTTTATAGGTTAGAGTTTAGGGTTTAGGGTTTAGGGTTTTGGGTTCAGTGTTTTGGGTTTCGGGTTTAGGGTTAGGGTTTATTGTTTAAGGTATAGGATTGTGGGTTTAGGGTTTAGGGTCTTGGGGTTAGGGTTAAGGTTTTATGGATTAGGGTTTTGGGTTTAGGGTTTATGGATTAGGGTTTAGGGTTTAGGGTTTTTGGGTTTAGGGTTTAGGATTTAAGGTTTAGGGTTTAGAATTTTGGGTTTTGGGTTAGGGCTTAGGGTTTTGGGGTTGGGGTTTAGGGCTTTGGGTTTACGATTACGGTTTAGGGTTTGTGGCTCACGATTTTGGGTTTAGTGTTACGGTTTATGGTTTAGGTTTTATGGTTTAGGGTTTCGGTTTTAGGGGTTTAGCATTTTGGGTTTAGGGGTTAGGGTTTAGGGTTTAGGGTTAGGGTTTAGCGTTTAGGGTAAAGGATTTTGGGTTTATGGTTTAGGGGTTAGGGTTAAGGGTTAAGGGTTTGGGGTTTAGGGTTTGGGGTTTAGGGTTTTGGGATTAGTGTTTAGTGTTAGGGTTAGGGTTTCGTGTTTAGGGTTTAGGTTTTGGGATTTTAGGTTTCGGGTTTAGGGTTTAGGGCTTAGGGTTTAGTGTTCAGGGTTTTGAATTTTGGGTTTAGGGTTTAGAGGTTTAGGGTTTAGGGTTTAGGGTTTAAGGATTACGGTTTTGGGTGTAGGGTGTAGGGTTTAGGGTTTATGGATTAGGGTTTAGGGTTTAGGTTTGGTGGGTTTAGGGTTTAGGGTTTAGGATTTAAGGTTTAGGGTTTAGAATTTCATGTTTTGGGTTAGGGTTCAGGGTTTAGGATTTGGGGTTTAGGGCTTAGGGTTTAGGGCTTTGGGTTTATGGTTACGGTTTAGGGTTTGGGTTTACAATTTATGGTTTAGTGCTATGGTTTAGGGTTTCAGGTTTAGGGTTTAGGTTTTAGGGGTTTAGCGTTTAGGGTTTAGGGTTTAGGGTTTAGGGTTTAGGGATTAGGGTTTAGGATTTAGGGTTTAGGGTTTAGGGTTTAGGGTTTAGGGTTTAGGGTTTAGGGTTTAGGGTTTAGGGTTTAGGGTTAGGGCTTAGGGTTTTGGGTTTACGGTTTAGGTTTTTGGGTTTAGGGTTTAGGGTTTAGGATTTGGGGTTTTCGGTTTAGGGTTTAGGGTTTAGGGTTTAGTGTTGGAGTATAGGGTTTAGGTTCTAGGGTTTGGGGGTTTAGGGTTTAGGGTTTAGGTTTTAGGGTTTAGGGTTTATTATTCAGGGTTTTAGGGTTAGGGTTTAGGGTTTTAAGGTTTATGGTTTTAAGGTGGGTTTACGGGTTTAGGGTTTAGTGTTTGGGGTTTAGGGGGTAGGGTTTAGGGCTTAGGGATTACAATTTATGGTTTAGCGTCAAGGTTTAGGGTTTAGGTTTTAGGGTTTTGTAGGGTTTAGGGTTTACGGATTGGGGTTTAGTTTTTCGGGTTTAGGGATTAGCGTTTACGATTAGCGTTTAGGGTTTAGGTTTAGGTTTCTGGTTTAGGATTTTTGGTTTAAGGGTTTCGGGTCTAGGGTTTAGGGTTTAGGGTTTAGGGTTTAGGGTTAAGGGTTAAGGGTTTTGGGTTTAGGGTTTACGGTTTAGGGTTAATGGTCTAGGGTATAGGGTTTAGGGTTTAGGGTTTAGGGTTTAGGGTTTAGGGTTTAGGGTTTAGGGTTTAGGGTTTCAGTGTTTAGCATTTAGGCTTTAGGGTTTAGGGTTTAGGGTTATGGGTTAAGGGTTTAGGTTTTACGGGTTTAGCATTTAGGGTTTAGGGGCTAATGTTCAGGGTTTAGGGATTAGAATTTAGGGTTTAGGGTTTAGGGTTAGGGTTTAGGGTTTAGGGTTTAGATCTTAGGGTTTAGGGTTTAGGGTTTAGGGTTAGGGTTTAGGGTTTAAGGTTTATGGTTTATGGTGGGTTTAATGGTTTAGGGTTTAGTGTTTGGGGTTTAGGAGGTAGGGTTTAGGGTTTAGCGTTTAGGGTTAGGGTTTAGGGTTTAAGGTTTATGGTTTAAGGTGGGTTTAAGGGTTTAGGGTTTAGTGTTTTGGGTTTAGGGGGTAGGGTTTAGGGCTTTAGTGCTTTGGGTTGAGTGTTTAGGTTACGGTTAAGGTTTAGTGCTTTGGGTTTTTTGTGTTTTGGGTTTAGGGTTAAGGGTTTGGGGTTTAGGGTTTAGGGTTCATGGTTAGGAATTGGGGTTTAATGCTTAGGACTTAGGGCTTAGGGTTTAGGGCTTAGGGTTTAGGGTTTAGGGTTTAGAATTAGGGTTTATGGTTTAGTGTTTAGGGTTTAGCGTTTATGTTTTTGGGTTTAAGGCTTACTGTTCAGGGCTAGGGGTTAGGCTTTAGGGTTTAGGGTTTAGAGTTTAGGGCTTAGGGTTTAGGGTTTAGGGTTTTAGGATTTAGTGTTTAGTGTTTAGCGTTTAGTTTTTAGTTTTTAGGGTTTAGGGTTTAGGGTTTAGCTTTTACAGTTTAGGATTTAGGATATAGGGATTACGGTTTGGGTAAGGCGTTTAGGGTTTTGGGTTTTGGGTTCAGGGTTTTAGTGTATACGGTTTAGGGGTTAGGATTTAGGATTTAGGGTATAGGTTTATTAGTTAGGGTTCTGTGTTTAGGTTATAGCGTTTAAGGTTTAGGATTTAGAGTTTTGGGTTTAGGGTTTAGGGTATAGGCTTAGGGTTTAGGGTGTAGGGTTTAGGATTTAGGGTTAGGGTTAAGGTTTAGTATTTAGGGTTTGGGGGTTTGGGTTAAGGGTTAAGGTTTAGTGTTTTAGTGTTAGGGTTTATGATTTAGTGGTTTAGGGTATCGGGTTTGGGGTAAGGTTTTGGGTTTTGGGTTTAGGGTTTTGGGAGTTGGGTTTAGCCTTTAGTGTATAGGGTTTAGGATTAAGGGTTTAGGGTTTAGGATTTCGGGTTTAGGGTTAAGGGTTTAGGGCTTAGGTTTTATGGTTTAGGGTTTAGGGTTTAGTGTTTAGGGTTCAGGGTTAGGGTTTCGGGGTTTAGGGTTTAGGGTTTAGGGTTAGGGTTTAGGGTTTTGGGTTTAGGGTTTAGGGCTTAGTGTTTAAGGTTTAGGGTTTTGGGTTTAGGATAGGATTAGGGTTTAGGGTTTAGGGTTTTAATGTGTAGGGTTTAGGGTTTAGGGTTTAAGGTTAGTGTTTTGGGTCTTAGGGTTTAGGGCTTAGGTGTTAGGGTTTAGGGTTTAGGGTTGAGGGTTTTTGGCTTAGGGTTAAGGGTTTACGGTTTAGGATTTTCGGTTTAGGGCTTAGTGTTAGTGCTTAGGGTTTTGTGTTTAGGATTTATGGTTTACGATTTAGCGTTTAGGGTTTTAGGATTTTGGGTTTAGTGTTTAGGATTAGGGTAAGGGTTTAGGGTTTGGGATTAGGGTTTTGGTTTTAGGTTTAGGGTTTAGTGTATCAGGGTTTAAGGTCTAGGGTTTAGGGTTTAGGATTTTGGGTTAGAGTGTAGGGTTAGGGTTTTGCTTTAGGGTTTAGTAATTAGTGCCTAGGGTTTAGAGCATAGCGTTTAGGGGTGTAGGATTTAGGGTTTAATGTTTATGATAAGGGTTTGGCTTAGGGTTTAGGGTTTTATAGTTTTTTGGGCTTAGGGTCTAGGGTTTGGGGAATAGGGTTTAGCGTTTAGGCTTAGGATTTTGTGTTTAAGGTTTAGGGTTTAGGGTTTTTGATTTAGGGTTTAGGGTTTAGTGTTTAGGCTTTGGGTTTAGGGTTTAGGGTTTAGGGTTAGGGTTTAGGGTTTAGGGTTTAGGTTTTAGGGTTTAGTGTTTAGGGTTTAGGGTTTAAGGTTTAGGGTTTAGTGTTTAGGGTTTAGCTTTTTGGGTTTAGCGTTTAGGGTTTTGGGTTAGGGTTAGGGTTTAGGGTTAGGTTTTAGGGTTTAGGGTTTAGGATTAGTGTTTAGGGTTTAGTGTTTAGTTTTTTAGGTTTAGGTTTAGGGTTTAGCATTTATGGTTTAGGATTTAAGATATATGGATTAGGGTTTGGGGTAAGGGTTTTTGGGTTTTGGTTTTTGGGTTCAAGGTTGTTAGTGTATAAGGCTTAGGGTTTAGGGTTTAGGGTATGGGTTTCAGACTTAGGTTTAGGTTTTAGGGTTAGTGTTTAGGGTTAGGATTTTAAGATTTAGGGTTTTGGGTTTAGGGTTTAGGGTTTTGGGATATAGGGGTGTTATGTTTAGGGTTTTAGGATTTAGGGTTTAGGGTTTACGTTTTAATATTTAGGGTTTAGGGTTTTGGGGTTAAGGGGTTTTGGTTATAGGGTTTAGTGTTTAGGGTTTCAAGTTTAGGGTTTAGAATTTAGGGTTAGGGTTTCGGGTTAGGTTTTAGGGTTTAGGGTTTATGGTTTAGTGTTTCGTGTTTAGGGTTTAGAGTTTAGGGTTTAGGGTTTAGGGATTAGGGTTTCAGGGTTTAGGGTTAGGGAATAGGGTTTAGGGTTTAGTGGTTAGGGTTTAGGGTTTAGTGTTTTAGGTTTAGGGTTAGGTGTTTAGGTGTTTAGGTTTTAGGGTTTGGTTTAGGGTTTAGGATTAGGACTAGGGTTAGGGTTTAGGGATAATGTAGCGTTATGGTTTAGTGTTAGGCTTAGGTTTAAGGGTTAGGTGTTAGGGTTTAGGTTGGTTTATGGTGTAGGCTAGGGTTAAGGGTTGAGGGGTTAGGAATTGGGTTTAGGGAGTAGGTTTAATGGTGTAGGGTTTGTGTTTAGGGGGTTATGGTTTACGATTTCGCGTTCCGGGTTTAGGATTTTGGGTTTAGCATTTAGTGTTTAGGGTAAGGGTTTAGGGTTTAGGGTTTTTGGTTTAGGGTTTAGTGTATAGGGTTTAGGGTCTCGGGTTTAGGGTTTAGGATCTCGGGTTAGAGTTTAGGGTTAGGGTTTTGGCTTTAGGGTTTTGGGTTTGGGGTTTAGTGTTTAGGGTTTAGCGATTACGGCCTAGTTTTTAGGGCAGTGGGTTAGGGTTTAGGGTTTAGGGTTTTTGGGTTTAGGGTTTATGGTTAAGGATAAGGGTTTAGGTGTTAGGGTTTTAGGGTTTAGGGTTTAGGTTTTAGGTTTAGGGTTTAGGGTTTAGGGTTTAGGGTTTAGGGTACACGGTTTAGGGTTTAGGCTTAGGGTTTGGGTTTAGGTGTCGGGTTTTAGGGGTTACGATGAGGGGTTTAGGGTTTAGCGTTTAGAATCTAGGGTTTAGGGTTTGGGTTTAGGGTATATTGCTTAGGTTTTTAAGGTTTAGTGTTTAGCGCTTAGGGTTTAGGTCTTAGATTTAGGGGTGAAGGGTTTGGGTTAGGGGTATAGGGATCTAGGGTTTGTGTTTTGGGATTTTCGGGTTAGGGTTAGGGTTTGGGGTTTAGGGTTTGTGTTTGGGGTTTAGGGCTTAGGGTTAGGGTTTAGATTTAGGGTTAGGGTTTAGCCTTGGGATTAGGGTTTAGCGTTAGTGTTTTGGGTTTCGGGTTTAGGGTTTGAGGTTTAGGGTTTGGGTTTAGGTTTCGGTTAGGGATAGGTTTAGGGTGGGGTGAGGGTTTATTGTGTAGGGTTTAGGGTTTAGGGCTTTAGAGTTTAGGGTTTATGGTTATGTTTAGAGTTTGGGGTTTGGGGTTTAGGGTTAGGCCTAGGTTTAGGGTTTCGGGCTTAGGGTTTTGGGGTTTAGTTTTCGGGCTAAGGCGCTTAGGCTTAGGTGTTAGGGTTTAGGGTTTAGGGCTTAGGGTTAGGGTTTCGGATTAGGGTTTGGGTTTGGGGTTTAGGATTTCGGTTAGGGTTACGTGTTTAGTGTGTATGTTTTGGTTTTAGGGTTTCCGGTTAGGGCTTAGCGTTTGGGGTTAGGATTTAAAGTTTAGGGTGTACGGTTTAGGGTAGGGGTTTGGGTTTTGGTTTTTTGGTTGAGGGTTTGTGTAATGGGGTGTTTTGGGTATAAGGTTTAGGATTTAGGAATTAGGGTTTAGGGTTTAGAGTTAGGGTTTAGGGTTTAGGTTTTAGGGTTTTGGGTTTACGATTTAGGGTTTAAGGTTTAGTGTTTAGGGTTTAGGGTTTAGGGTTTAGGGCTTAGGGTTTAGGGTTTAGGGTTTAGGGTTTTGGATTAGAGTTTAGGGTTTAGGGTTTAGGGTTTGGTGCGGAAGGGTAAACATTAAAACCCTAAAACGCTAAACCATCACCCCTAAAACATAAACGCTAAACCCTTAAAAACTAAAGCCTATAGCCTTACAACACTAAACCAAACAACAAACCACCCAAATTGTAGTAACCCAAACCCTAAAACGTAACCGTTAAACCCAAAGCCTAAACCCCAAAACACTTAAACCTAAACCGAACCCCAAAATACGGAACTTCGAAAACCCTAGACCTTTAAAGCCGAAACCTAAAAACCCTAGACCCTACAACCGTAAACCCTAAACCCCTAAACCCTAAACCCTAAGGACGAGACCCTAAAAGAGAAACCTAACCCTAAACCCTAAACCTCGCCCCCTTTAAACCCAAAAATGTAAACCCTAAAACCTAAACCCTAAACCGTAAAACCGAAAAACCATAAACCGTTAACACTAACCTAAATGTGAACGGCAACCATAACCGTAAACTGTAAACCCAAAGCCCTAAAAGTAAGCCCTAAACCCAAACCCTAACCCTAAGCCCTAACCCAAAACCAAAATTCTAAACACTAAACTTTAAAATCTAAACCCTAAACCATAAACCCAAAACCTTAAAAACCTAAACCATAAATCCATAAACCCTACAACCCAAAACCCTATATCCAAAAACCGTTAAACCCTTAACCTAAGCCCAACCACGCCCTAAACCCTAAACCAACATCCTATACCCTAAACAAGATAACATAACCTAAACCCGAAACCCACAACAATAAACCCGAAACCCTAAACCCTAAACCCAAAACACATAAACCTAAAAACCGAAACACAAAACCAAAGCCATAAAACCAAACCCCTACGCCCCCTAACCCTAAAACCTAAACCTAAAACCTAAACCCTAAACCCCAAAACCCAGAACCCAAAACCCAAAACCCAAAAACCCAAACCCCAAACCATTAACCACCGTTTACCCTAAAACACTTAACCTGAACACCAAAACCCGAAACATCTAAACCCTAGACCCAAAACCTTAACCCTAACCCTAAACCCAAAAATGTAAACCCTAACCCTAAACCCGCAAAACCCTACGCCTAAAGCTAACATTAAACCCAAAAACACAAACCCTAACCCTGAAACCTAAACACTAAACCCTAATCCCCTAATCCCTAACCCCTAAACCTTAAATCCTCTACAATAAATCGAAACGCTAAACCCTAAACAGAAACCATAGCCCGAACCCAAAATTCTAAACCAAACCCTAAATCTACTCGAAACCCTTAAACCCAAAAATACCCAAACCTAACCCTTACCCCTTAACTCCAAAACAGTAAGACAAAAATCAAACCTAAAATCCTTAGCCGACAACCTTAACCCTAAACCATAAACCTAAACCCTAAGCCCCTAAAACCCTAAACCCTACAAACCCACCTTAAACCCAAAGCCAAAAACCCTTAGCCCTAAACCCCAAACCCTAATAATAACATATAAACCTTAAAACCGAGGACCCCTGAACGCGAAACCCGAAAACCCTGATCCCTGGTAAAGCCCAAACCCGAAACCAGAACCGAAACACAAACCCGAAACCCCGAACGCGAAACACCCAAAAAACCCGAAATCCCGAAACCCGAAAACCCTAAACCCGAAACCCAAAATGGGAAACCCAAAACCCTAATTATAAACCCTAAGCCCCAAACCATAACCCAACACTGAAACCTAAACCTTAAGCCATGAAACCCTAAACCAAAACACAAACCCAAAATATTAAGCCATAACCCGAAACCCTAGTAGACCCTAACCCAGAAAATGAAAACCCTAAACCCCTGAAAACCGAAAAACCTTAAAATCCGAACCCTAAAAACCCTAAACCTAAACCCTAATAACCAGAAACTGAAAGGTCCTAAGTACTAAACCTGAAACCGTAAACCACTTAACCCTGAAACTTAAACCCTAAACCCAAAACCGAAAACCTTAAACTTAGACACCAAACCGAACCTTAAACCCTAAGCCTATATCCCAAACGCTAACACTAAACCCGAATTCCAAAACCATTAAACCTTTAAAATCCGCAAAACCCTGTAAACTCTAACGTAACCCCAAAACCCTAAACCTAAACCCTAAACCCTAAACCCAAAAACTCTAAACCCAAAACCCTATTATGAACTAAGCCCTAACCCAACCAACATCCCAGAACATAAACCCTAAACCCATAAGCCAAAACCCTAAACCAAAAACCAACCCTAAACTCCGCTAATCTCCGACTAAACCGAAACCCTAAACAAAGAACCCATAAAACCTAACACTAAACCTAAAACCTAAACCCGAAACCGAGACCCTAAACCACTAAAACCGTTAAACATCAACCTAAAACCCGAAGCATTAAATCTAAACCCGAAACCCTAAAACCTAAACCATAAACCCGAAACTACAAACCTAAACCGTAACTTAAACAACATCCAAAAAACCATAAACCCAAATAAACTAAACCCCAAACCAGTACAATTACTAACCCGTCCCTAAAAACAAAACCTAAACCTAAAAATCAAAAACAACCCAAACCTGGAAAACCAGAACACTACACCCATAACACAAACCTGAACACCTAATCCGAAACCCTAAACCCTAAAACTATCACCAAAACCCAAATCCATAAAACCCTAAACATTAACTACTAAAACCTAACCACTAAAACGTTAAACATAAACCTAAACCTAAACCCATACCACCTACCACACCGTAAACCCTAAACCAAAACCTTACCTTCAACCGAACCCCACCCTAAACCTAACTTAAAACACAAACCAAAACCAACAGACCTTAGACCCCAAACCCTACCCTTACCACTAAACACTACACCTTAAACCCAAACCCCAGACCCTAA
>NW_026651997.1:85000-104664 GCF_029873635.1 Malania oleifera | reverse complement strand
CACTAATACCCTAAATCCTACCCTAAACCCTAAAACCTAAACCGTAGTCAATAACCATAAACCCTAAAACCTAAACCCTAAACCCTAAAAACTAAACACTAAACCCAAAAGCCTAAACCCTAAACACTAAAACCTAAAACCCTAAACCCTAAGTCCTAACTCAAAAACCCTAAACACTAAACCCTAAACCCTAAACACTAAACCCCAAACCCTAAACCGTAAACTCGAAGACCTAAACCCAAAACCCAAAACCCAAAACCCTAAACTCTAAACCCTAAATACTAAACACTAAACCCAAAACCTTATACTCTGAACCCTAAACCCTAAACATTAAACCCTAAACCCTAAACCATAATCCCTAGACCCAAAACTCTAAACCCAAAACCCTAAATACTAAACACTAAACCCTAAACCCTAAATACTAAACACTAAACCCTAAACCATACAACCCTAAACATTAAACCCTAAACCCTAACCCTCAGCCCTAAACACTAAACTCTAAAACCTAAACCCCAAAACCTAAACCACAATCCCAAACACTAAACCCTAAACCCGATATCTTAATCCCTATAACCCTAAAACCAAAACCCAAAACCCAAAATCCTAAACACCAAACCCTAAACCCTAAACCCTAAAACCCTAAACCCTACATTCAAAACCTTAAACCCTAAACCCTAAACCCTAAACCCTAAAACAAAAACACCCAAAACCTAAACGGCAAACCCTAAACACTAAAACCTAAACCCTAGCCCAACACCCTAAACCCTAAACCCTAGACCCTAAAAACACCAAAACCTAGACGCTAAACCCTAAACCCAAACCCTAACCCAAACCCTAAACCATATAACCATAAACCCAAAACCCAAAACCCTAACCTCTAAACCCTAAACCCTAAACCCTAAAACTTGAGACCCTAAACCAAAATTCAAAACCCTAAACACAAAATCCTAAGCCCTAAACCCTAAACCCTAAAATCCTAAACCCTAAACCCTAAACCCTAAATCCAAAACCCTAAACCCTAAACGCTAAACCCTGCACCCTAAAACCTAAAACCTAAACACCTTAAACCTAAACCTTAAACCCTAAACCCAAACCCTAACCCCGAATCTTTAAACCCTATAACCCTAAACCCTAAACCCTACACCATAAACCCCAAACCCTAATACACTAAACCCTAAACCCTAAATCCTAAACACTAAACCCCTAACCCCTAAAGCCAAAACCCAAAACCCTAAACTCTAAAACCAAAATCCTAAACCTTAAACCATAAACCCTAAACCCTAAACCCTGAACCCTAAACCCTAGTACAAAACACTAAACCCTAAACCCCCTTACCCTAAACCCTAAACGTAAACCCCGAAAACCCTAAACCCTAAACCCTCAACCCTAAATCCAAAACCCTAAACCCTAAACCCTAAACCCTAAAACCTAAACTTCTAAAACCCAAACCCTAAACCCTAAACCCTAAACCCTAAACCCTAAACCGTACACCCAAGACACTAAAAACACTAAACCCTAAATCTTAAACCCTAAACCCAAACCCTAACCCCAAACCCTAAACCCTAAACCCAAAACCCAAAACCTTAAACCCTATAACCCTAAACCCTAACCCCTAAACCCTGTGCCCTAGACCCAAAACCCAAAACCCTAAACACTAAACCAAAAACCCGGAACCCTAAACCCTAAACCCTAAAACCTAAACCCTAAATACTAAACACTAAACCCTAAAACCTAAACCCAAAACCCTATACCCTAAACACTAAAAACCTAAACCCTAAACCCTAAATGTAAAACCCTAAACCCTAAACCCTAAACCCTAAACCCTAAACCCTAACCCTAAACCCTAAACCCTAAAACCCTAAACACCTAAACCCTAAACCCTAAACCCTAAACCCTAAACCCCAAATCGTAAGCACTAAACCCTAAACCCTAACCCAAAACCCTAAACCCTAAACGCTAAAACCTGCACCTTAAAAACCCTAAACCCTACGCCCTAAAGCCTAACCCAAAACCCTAAAACCAAAACACCTAAAACCTAAACCGTAAACCCTAAATCGTAAACCCTAAACACTAAAACCTAAACCCCAGACCTAAACCCTAAACCCTAAACCCTAGACCCCAAACACACTAGAACCTAAACCCAAAACCCAAAACCCAAACCCTAACCTCATACCCTAAACCCTAAACCCCAAACCCAAAACCCAAAACCTTAAACCCTATAACCATAAACCCTAAACCCTAAACCCTAACCTCTAAACCCAAAACCCTAAATCCTAAAACCCTAAACCCTAAACCCTAAATTCAAAACCCAAAACACAAAACCCTAAACCGTAAACCCTAAACCCCAAACCAAAAACCCTAAACCCTAAAACCTAAACCCCCAACCCAAACCCTAATTCCTAAACCCTAAACACAAAACCCAAAATCCTAAACCCTAAACCCTAAATACTAAACACTAAACCATAAACCCTAACCCCTAAAACATTAAACCCAAAACCCAAAACCCAAAAACCCTAAACCCAAAACCCAAAAGCCTAAAACGCAAAACCCTGAAGCCCAAATTCTCAAACCGTCAACCTTAAATCGTAAACCCAAAACCCAAAACCCAAAACCCAAAACCCTAAACTCTAAACCTTAAACCCTAAAACCCTAAACCCTAAACCATAAACCCTAAATCCAAGACCCTAAACCCTAAAACCTAAAGCCTAAACCCTAAACCGTAAGCCCTGAACACTAAACCCTAAAACCCAAATCTTAAACCCTAAAATCAAAAAACGTAAACCCCATAACCCTAAACCCTAACCCTTAAGCCCTAAACCTTAAGCCCTGAACCCTAAACCCTAAACCATAAACCCTAAACCCAAAACACTAAACCCAAAATCGTAAACCCTAAACCCAAAACCCTAAATACTAAACACTAAACACTAAACCAAAAACCCTAAACCCTAAACCCTACACCCTAAACCCTAAATCCTAAACCCTAAACCCTAAAACGTAAAACCTAAAAATAAAACACCTAAACCCTAAACCCTAAACCCTAAATACTAAACCCTAAACACCAACCCAAAACCCTAAACCCTAAACCCTAAACCGTAGACCCTAAAATCCCTAAACCGTAAACCACAAACCCTAAACTGTATATATAAACACTAAACCCCAAACCCTAAACCCTAAACCCTAATCCCTAGACCCGAAAAACCCCAACCCCTAAACTGTAAACCCTAAAACCTAAACACCTAAAACATAAATGCTAAACCCTAAACCCTAGACACTAAACCCTAAACCCTAACCCTAAACCATAATCCCCAAACCCTTAACCCTAGACCCTACCCTAAAATCCCAAAACCTTAAACCATAAACCTTAGACCGTAAATACTAAACACTGAACCCTAAACCCTAAACCCTAAATCCAAAACTCAAAACCCTAAATAGTAAACACTAAAACAAAAACCCAAAAATTTAAACACCTAAACCATAAACCTTAAACCCTAAACACTAAACCCTAAACCCTATACCCTAAAAACCCTACACCCTAAACCCTAAGCACTAAAACCTAAACCCAAAAACCTAAACACCTGAAACCTAAACGCAAAACCATAAAGCCTAAAACCTAAACACTAAACCCCAAACCCTAACCCAAAACCCTTAACCCTAAACCGTAAATCTTAAACCCTAAACCCTAAACCCTAAACCCTAAAAACCCTAAACCCTAAATCCTAAACCCTAAACCCAAACCCTAACCTCAAACCCAAAACCCTAAACCAAAAACGCTAAACCCTAAACCCTATAAAACCTTAAACCCTAGGCCTTAAACCCTAGACCCTAAACCCGAAACCCTAAATCCTAAACCCGAAAGCCTAAACCCTAAACCCTAAACCCAAAACCCAAAACCCTAAACCTTAAATACTAAACACTAAACAGTAAACCCTAAACCCTACACAATAAACACAAAAACCCTAAACCCTAAACCCTCAATCCAAAACCCTAAACCCTAAATCGTAAGCCCTAAATCCAAAACCCTAAACCCTAAACCGTAAATCCTAAACCCTAAACCCTAAAACTAAACACCTAAAGCCTAAACACTAAATAATAAACCTTTAACCCTCAGGACTAAACCCCAAAACATAACCCTAAACCCTAAACCCTAAAACCTAAACACGAAAAACCTAAACCCAAAAGCCAAAACCCTAAACCCTAAACCCTAAACACTAAACCCTAAACCCTAAACCCTAAACCCTAAACCCTAAACCCTAAACCCTAAACCCTAGACCCTAAAAACACTAAACCCTAAACCCTAAACCCTAAACCCAAACCCAAACCCCAAACCCTAAACCCTAAAGCTGAAACCCAAAACCCTAAACTTTATAACCCTAAAACCTATACCCTAAACTCTAAACCCTAAACCCTAAGCCCAAAACCTCAAACCCTAAACCCAAAACCCAAAACCCTAAACTCTAAGCCCTAAACCCTAAAACCCTAAACCTTAAACCATAAACCCTAAATCAAAGACCCTAAACCCTAAAATGTAAAGCCTAAACCCTAAACTATAAGCCTTGGACACTAAACATTAAAACCCAAATCTTAAACCCTAAAATCAAAAAACATAAACCCGATAACCCTAAACCCTAAACCCTAAACCTTAAGCCCTACCCCTTAAGCCCTAAACCCTAAACCCTAAACCTTAAACCCTAAACCAAAAACACTAAACCCTAAATCGTCAACCCTAAACCCTAAAGACTAAATACTAAACACTAAACCCTAAACCCTAAACCCTAAACCCTAGATCAAAAACCCTAAAAACTAAACCCCAAACCAAAAACCCTAAACCCTGAACACTAAACCCTAAACCCTAAACCCTAAACCCCAAACACTAAACCCAAAACCCTAGACCCTAAAAACCCTAAACCCAAAACCCTAAACACTAAACTCTAAAACCAAAACCCTAAAACATGAACACCTAAAACCAAAACTGTAAACCCTAAATCCTAAACCCCAAACCCCAAACACTAAACCCTAAACCCTGGACCCTAAAAACCCTAAACCCTAAACCCTAAACACTAAACTCTAAAACCAAAACCCTAAAACATGAACACCTAAAACCAAAACCATAAACCCTAAATCCTAAACCCCAAACCCCAAACACTAAACCCTAAACCCTTAACCTAAACCCTAAACCCGAAACCTAACCCCTAACCCTAAACCCTAAACCCTAAACCCTAAACCCTAAACCCTAAACCCAAACCCCAAACCCTAAACCCTAAACCCTAAACCCTAAACCCTAAACCCTAAACCCTAAACCCTAAATACTAAACACTAAACCCTAAATCCTAAACCCTAAACCCTAAACCCTAAACCCTAAACCCTAAACCCTAAAACCCTAAAGCCTAAACCCTAAACCCTAAATTCAAAACCCTAAACCCTAGACCTTAAAAACCCTAAACCCTAACAGTAAGCCCAAACACTAAACCCTAAACCTGAAACCCTAAACCCCATAACCGTAAACACTAAACCCTAAACCCAAAATCCTAAACACTACACTCTAAACCCTAAACCCTAAACCCTAAAGCGTAATACCCTAAACCCTAAACTCTAAATGCTAAACCCTAAACCCTAAATACCAAACACAAAACCCTAAACCCTAAACCTTAAACCCTAAATTCTAAAACCCTAAACCCTAAACCCTAAATCCAAAACACTAAACACTAAACCCTTTCCTAAACCCTAAACCCAAAACCCTAAACACAAAACCGTACACCCTAAATACCCTAAACCCTAAAAACTAAACCCAAAAACCTAAACACCTAAAACCTAAACCCTAAACACTAAACCCTAAACCTTAACCCAAAACCCTAAACTCTAAACCCTATACCCCTAAACCTTAAACCCTAATCCCTAAACAATAAACCATAAACCTAAATCCTAAACCCTAACACCCTAAACCCTAAACCCTAAATCCTAAACACTAAACCCCAAACCTTAAATCCTAAACCCTAAAACCTAAACACCTAAACCCTAAACCATAAACCCTAAACCCTAAACCCTAAACACTAAACCCTAAACCCTAAACCCTAACTCCAAACCCTAAACCCTAAACCCTATAACCTAAACCCTAAAACCTAGACCCCAATAACCCTAAACCCTAAGCACTAAACCCTAACCCAAACCTTAACCCCAAACCATAAGCCCTAGACCTGAGACCCTAAGCCCTAAACCCAATTACCCTAAACCCTAAACACTAAATACTAAACAATAAACCCTTAACCATAAGCCCTAAATCCAAAACCCTAAACCCTAAACCCTAGACCCTAAAACGCAAAACTTTAATCCCTAAACCCTAAATCCAAATCCATAAACACTAAACACTAAACCCTAAACCCAAAACCCAAAACCCTAAACCCTCACCACTGAACCCTAAACACTAAAACATAAACCCTAAAATCCAAAAACCTAAACCCTATAACCCTAAACCCTAAACCCTAAACCTTAAGCCCTAAAACCTAAGCCCTAAACCCAAAACCCTAAACCTTAAATTCTAAACCCAAAACCCAAAACCCAAAACCCTAAATACCAAACACTAAATCCTAAACCCTAAATCCTAAAACCCAAAACCCTAAACCCTAAACCCAAAACCCTAAACCCTAAACCCAAAACCCTGAACACTAAACCCTAAACCCTAAAACTTAAACCCTAAAACCTAAAAACCTAAACCCTAAACCCTAAACCCTAAACCCTAAACCCTAAACCCTAAACCCCGAACACTAAACCCTAAACCCTAACCCAAACCCTAAACCCTAAACCTTAAACCCTAACCCCAAACCCTAAACCCTAAACCCTATCACACAAAACCCTAAAACCGAAACCTTAATCCCTAATCCCTAAAGCCAAAACCCTAAGCCCTAAACCCTAATAAACTAAACCCTAAACCATAAATCCTAAACACTAAACCCAGAACCCTAAATCCTAAAACGTAAACACCTAAACCCTAAACCCTGAAAACTAAGCCTTATATCGTAAACCCTAACTCCAAACCCTAAACCCTCCCTATAACCTAAACCCTAAAACCTAGACCCTGAAAACCCTAAACATTAAACTCCAAACCCCAACCCCAAACACTAACCCCAAACCCTATACTCTAAACCCGAAACCCAAAATCCTAAACCCTATAACGCTAAACCCTAAACCCTAAACCCTAAACCCTAAGCACTAAACCCTAAACCCTAAACCCCAAACCTTTAACCCTAAACCCAAAACACTAAAAACTAAACTCCAAACCCTAAATACTAAACACAAAACCCTAAACCCTAAAACCTAAACACCTAAAACCTAAACCCTAAACCCTACACCTTAAATACTAAACACTAAACCCTAAACCCAAACCCTAAAAGCTAAACCCAAACCCTAAACCCAAACCCTAAACCCTAAACCCTAAACCCAAAACCCTAAACCCTAAAAACTAAACCCTAAACCCAAACCCCAAACCCTAAACCCTAAACCCTAAACCCTAGACCATAAACCCTAGACCCAAAAAACCTTAACCCCAAACCCTAAACCCTAAACCCTAAACCCTATACCATAGACCCTAGACCCTAAAAACACTAAACCCTAAACCCTAAACCCTAAAACCGAAGCCCTAAATCGTAAACACCTAAAACCTAAACCATAAACCCTAAACCCTAAAAAAAAAACCCTAAACCTTAAGCCCCAATCCCTAAGCCCTAAATACAAAACACAAAACCATAAACCCAAAACTCTAAGCCCTAAAACCTAAACCCTAAACGCTAAACACAAACCCTAAAGCCTAAACCCTAAACCCTAAACCCTAAATCCAAAACCCTAAGTCCTAAAACCAAGACCTTAAAAACCCTAAACGCTAAACCGTAACCCCAAACCCTAAACCCTAAACCCAATAACCCTAAACCCTAAACCCTAAACACAAGACCCGAAACCCTAAACACTAAACCCTAAACCCTAAACCCTAATACCCTAAACCCTAAACTATAAATCCTAAACCCTAAACACAAAAAACTAAATACAAAACCCTAAACCCTAAACCATAAAACCCGAAACCCCAAATCCAAAACCCTAAAGACTAAACCCCAAACCCTAAACACAAAACCCTAAACACTAAACCGTAAACCCTAAGAACCCTAAACCTTAAACTCTAAAACCTAAACACCTAAAACCTAAACCTTAAACCCTAGACCCTAAACACTAAATCATAAACCCTAACCCCAAACCCTCAAATCAAAACCCTAAACCCTGTACCCCTAAACCCTAAACCCAAAACCCTAAACCAAAAACTTTAAACCATAAACCTAAACCCTAAACCCTAACACCCTAAACTCTAAACCCTAAATCCAAAACACTAAACCCCAAACCACAAAACCTAAACCCTAAAACCTAAACACCTAAACCCTAAACCATAAACCCTAAACCCTAAACCCCAAACCCTAAACACTAAACCTAGACGATAAACCCTATTTCCAAACCCTAAACCCTAAACCCTATAACATAAACCCTAAACCCTAGACCCTAAAAACCCTAAACCCTAAGCCCTAAACCCTAACCCCAAACCAACCTAAAACCATAAGCCCTAGACCCAAAACCCTAAGCTCTAAACCCTATTAACCTAAACCCTAAACCCTAGACCCTAAACCGTAAACCCTAAACCCTAAAACCTAAACACCTAAAACTTCAACCCCCAACACTACACCCTAAACCCTAAACACTAAATCCTAAACCCTAACCTAAAACCCTAAACCCTAAACCCTAATCCCTAAACTATAAACCATAAACCTAAACCCTAAACCCTAACACCCTAAACCCTAAACCCTAAATCTTAAACACTAAACCCTAAACCCTAAATCCTAAAGCCTAAAACCTAAACACCTAAACCATAAACCCTAAACCCTAAACGATAAACACTAAACCCTAAACCATAAACCCTAGATCCAAACCCTAAACTGTAAACCCTATAACCTAAAACCTAAACCCTAGACCCCAATAACCCTAAACCCTAAGCACTAAACCCTAACCCCAAACCTTAACCCCAAACCATAAGCCCTAGACCTGAGACCTTAAGCCCTAAACCCAATTACCCTAAACGCTCAACCTTAAATACTAAAGAATAAACCCTAAACCACAAGCCCTAAATCCAAAACCCTAAACCCTAAACCCTAGACCCTAAAACGCAAAACTCTAATCCCTAAACCCTAAATCCAAATCCACAAACCCTAAATGCTAAACCCTAAACCCAAAACCCTAAACCCTAAACCCTGAACACTGAACCCTAAACCCAAAAACATAAATCCTAAAATCTAAAAACGAAAACCCTATAACCCTAAACCCTAAACCCTAAACCTTAAGCACTAAAACCTAAGCCCTAAACCCAAAACCCTAAACCTTAAATCCAAAACCCAAAACCCTAAACCCTAAACCCTAAACCCAAAACCCTAAATACTAAACACTAAACCCTAAACCCTAAAACCCATAACCCTAAACCCTAAACCCTAAACCCTGAACACTAAACCCTAAACCCAAAAACTTAAACCCTAAAACCTAAAAACCTAAACCCTAAACCCTAAACTCTAAACCTTAAACCCTAAACCCAAAACCTTAAACCCTAAACCCTAAACCCTAAACCTTAAAACCCTAAACCCCGAACACTAAACCCTAGACCCTAACCCTAACCCTAAACCCTAAACCCTAAACCTTAAACCCTAACCCCAAACCCTAAACCCTAAACCCTATAACCCAAAACCCTAAACCCAAAACCCTGAACCCTAATTCCTTAAGCCAAAACCCTAAGCCATAAACCCTAATACACTAAACACTAAACCGTAAATCCTAAACACTAAACCCTAAACCCTATATCCTAAACCCTAAACCCTAAACACTAAACCCTAAACCCAAAACCCTAAACCCGAAAACCTAAACCCCTAGACCCTAAAACCTAAACCCTAAACCCTAAACCGAAATCCTAAATCCTAAAAACTAAACACCGAAACCCTAAACCATAAACCCTAAACCCTGAAAATTAAACACTATACCGTAAACCCCAACTCCAAACCCTAAACCCTCCCTATAACCTAAACCCTAAACCTTAGACCCTAAAAACACCAAACCTTAAACCCCAAACCCTAACCCCACACATTAACCCCAAACCATATATTCTAAACTCGAAACCCTAAATCCTAAACCCTAAAACACTAAACCCTAAACCCTAAACCCTAAACCCCAAACCCTAAGCCCTAAACTCTAAACCCTAAACCAAAAACCTTTAACCCTAAACCCAAAACACTAAAAACTAAACTCTAAACCCTAAATACTAAACAAAAAACCCTAAACCCTAAGCCCTAAACCCTAAATCTCTAAACCTTAAACCTTTAACCCTAAACCCAAAACACTAAAAACTAAACTCTAAACCCTAAATACTAAACACAAAACCCTAAACCCAAAACCCAAAACCCAAAAATCTAAACCCTAAAACCTAAACACCTAAAACCTAAACCTAAACCCTAAACCCTAAACCCTAAACCCTAAACACAAAACACAAAACCCTAAACCCTAAACCCTAACCCTAAACACTAAACCCAAACCTAAAAACCAAACCCTAAACCCTAAACCCTAAACCCTAAACCCTAAAAACTAAACCCTAACCCCAAACCCCAAACCCTAAACCCTAAACCCTAAAGCCTAGACCATAAACCCTAGACCTTAAAAACCTTAACCCCAAACCCTAAACCCTAAACCGTAAACCCTATACCCTAGACCCTAAAAATACTAAACCCTAAACCCTAAACCCTAAAATCGAAGCCCTAAATCCTAAACACCAAAAACCTAAACCATAAACTCTAAACCCTAAACCCTAAAAAAAAAACCCTAAACCTTAAACCCTAAACCCGAAGCCCTAAATACTAACCACAAAACCACAAACCCAAAACCCTAAACCCTAAAACCTAAACTCTAAACCCTAAACCCTAAAACCCTAAAGCCTAAACCCTAAACCCTAAATACAAAACCCTAAATCCTAAACCCAAGACCTTTAAAACCCTCAACCCTAAACCATAAACCGTAACCCCAAACCCTAACCCGTAACCCCAAACCCTAAACCCTAATCCCGAAACCCTAAACCTAATACCCTAAACCCTAAACACTAGACCTGAAACCCTAAACACTAAACCCTAAACCCTAATACCCTAAACCCTAAACCCTAAAATAGTAAACCCCAAGTCAAAAACCCTAAACACTAAACCCCAAACCCTAAACCCTAAACACTAAACCGTAGACCCTAAAAACCCTAAACCCTAAACTCTAAACCTTAAACCCAAAAACCTAAACTGGAAAACCTAAACCTTAAACCCTAAACCCTATACACTAAATCACAAACCCCAACCTCAAACCCTAAACCCTAAAATCAAAACCCTAAACCCTGTACCCCTAAACCCTAAACCCAAAACCCTAAACCATAAACCTAAACCCTAAACCCTAACACCCTAAACTTTAAACCCTAAATCCTAAACACTAAAACCCAAACCACAAATCCTAAACCCTAAAACCGAAACCCTAAAACCTAAACACCTAAACCCTAAACCCTAAACCCTAAACCCTAAACACTAAACCTAGACCATAAACCCTAACTTCAAACCCTAAACCCTAAACCCTATGAACTAAACCTGAAACCCTAGACCCTAAAAACCCTAAACCCTAAGCCCTAAACCCTAACCCCAAAGCAACCTAAAATCATAAGCCCTAGACCCGAAACCCTAAGCCCTAAAACCAATTAACCTAAACCCTAAATCCTAGACCCTAAACCGTAAACCCTAAGTCCAAAACCCTAAACCCTAAACCTTTAACCCTAAGCCCAAATCCCTAAACCCTAAACCCTAAACCCTACACACTAAACACTAAACCCTAAACCCTACACACTAAACACTAAACCCTAAACCCTAAGCCCTAAATCGAAAACAATAAACCCAAAACCCTAACCCCTAAACCTTAAACACTAAAACAAAAATCCTAAACCCTAAACCCAAAACCACCCTAAACCCTGTACCCCTAAACCTAAAACCTTAAACCCTAAAACCTAAACTCTAAACCTAAACCCTAAACCCTAAACCCTAATAGCCTAAACCCAAATCCTAAACACTAAACCCTAAACCCTAAATCCTAAACACTAAACCCAAAACCCTATACCTGAAAACCAAAACCACGAAACCCTAAACCCTAAACTCTAAACCCTAAAACCTAAACCATAAAACCTAAACCCTAAAACCTAAAGACCTAAACCCTAAACCATAAACCCTAAACCCTAATCCCTAAACCCTAAGCCCCATACCCTAAGCCCTAAATCCTACACCCAAAACCTTAAACCCTAAATCAAAAACCATAAACCCTAAACCCTAAATACTAAACACTAAATACTAAACCCTAAACCCTAAACCCTAAACCCTAAACCCTAAACCCTAAACCATAAATCCAAAACCCAAAAACCTAAACCCTAAACCGTAAATCCTGAACCCTTAACCCATAACCCCAAACGCTAAACCCTAAAACGTAAACCCTAAAACCTAAAAACCCAAACCCTAAACCCTAAACCCTAAACCATAAACCCTAAACCCTAAACCCTAAACACTAAACACTAAGCCCTAAACCCGAAATCATAAACCCTAACCGCTAAACCCTATCCCTAAACCCTAAACCCAGAACACTAAACCCTAAACCCTAACCCTAAACCCTAAACCCTAAACCCTAGACCCTAAAAACCATAAACCCTAAACCCTAACCCCAAACCCTAAACCCTAAACCCAAAACCCTAAAACTTAACCCCAAAAACCTTAAAACCTAAACCCTAAACCCTAAACCCTAAACCATACAACCTAATCCCTAAACCCCAAACCCTAAACCCTAAGCCCTAAACTCTAACGCTAAACCTAAACCCTCAACACTAAACCCTAAACCCAAACCCTAAGCCATAAATCCTAAACCCTAAAACTTAACCCCAAAAACCTTAAAACCTAAACCCTAAACCCTAAACCCTAAACCATACAACCTAATCCCTAAACCCCAAACCCTAAACCCTAAGCCCTAAACTCTAACGCTAAACCTAAACCCTCAACACTAAACCCTAAACCCAAACCCTAAGCCATAAATCCTAAACCCTAAAACCTAAACCCTAGACCCTAAGAACCCTAAACCCTAAACCCTAAGCCCTAACCACAAACCCTAAACCCTAAACCCTATAACACAAAACCCTAAACCCTAAACCCTAAACCCTAATCTCAAAATCCTAAATTCCAAACCCTAAACCCTCACACAATAAATCCAGGACCCTAAACACTAAACCCTAAACCCTAAACCCAAAACCCTAATTCCTAAAACCTAAACACCTAAACCCTAAACCCTAAACACTAAACCCTAGACCCTAAAAACCCTAAACCGTAAACCCTAAGTCCAAAACCCTAAACACTAAACCCTAAACCCTAAACCCTAAACCCTAACCCAAAACCCTAAAACCTAAACCCTAAAACTTAAACACATAAACCCTAAACCCTAAACACTAAACCCTAGACCCTAAAAATCGTAAACCCTAAACCCTAAACCCTAAAACCTAAACACCTAAAACCTAAACCCTAAACCCTAAACCCTAAACCCTAAACACTAAAACCTAAACCCTAACCCAAAACCCTAAACCCTAAACCCTAACCCTAAATCGTAACCCTAAACCCTAAACCCTAAACCCTAAACCCTAAACCCTAAACACTAAACCCTAAACCCTAAAACCTAAACGCTAAACCCTAAACCCTAAACCCCCTAAACCCCCTAAACCCTAAACCCTAGACCCTAGACCCTAGACCCTTAACCCTAGACCCTAAAACCTCTAACCCCAACACCCAAACCCTAAACCCTAAACCCTAAACCCTAGACCCTAAAAACCCTAACCACCTAAAACCTAAACCCTAAACCCAATATCCTAAACCTGAAACACTAAACTCAAAACCCTAAACCCAAAACCCAAAACCCTATACCCCAAAACCCAAAACCCATAACCCAAAACCCTAAAACCTAAACTTTAAACCCTAAACCCTAATTCCTTAAACCCCAAACCCTAAATCCTAAACACTAAAACCTAAACCCTAAATCCTAAACACTAAACCCTAAACCCTAAACCCAAAAACCTAAACCCTTAAACCCTAAACCCTAAAACCTAAACACATAAACCCTAAAACCTAAACTCTAAACCCTAAACCATAAACCCTAAACCCTAAACCCTAAACCCTAAACCCTAAACCCTAAACCCTAAACACTAAACCCTAAACATTAAACCATAAACTCCAAACCCTAAACCCTAAACCCTATAACCAAAACACTAAACCCTAGACCGTAAAAACCCAAAACCCTAAACCCTAAACCCCCCAAACGCTAACCCATAACCCTAAACCCTAAACCTGAAACCCTAAACCCTAAACCCTAACCCTAAACGCTAAAACCCTAAATACAAAACTGATGAGAATCAACAAGCATCATTGAAGGATCCATTGCATGTTTTAGTTGGGCCTATCCCTAGAGCGAGATACAAGAAGATCAAAGTAGCACTTCATAGACTTATTCAAGATATTTAGGCTTATTCAAAAATGGGGCACTCCAAGCTTGGCCTTAAGAAAGATGAAGGTTTAATAAAACTTAATCCAAGATTTTGATGGAGTTGATCTTGCTTAATGGTTGTAATCACCTTAATAATTGTGTGCTAATTCAAATTTGGGATTTAACTTAATGGTGTAATTGCAAGACATAACTTGCATGGGTTCTTAGCATGGGTTCTTAGTAAGTTATGAGAGTCATTAATGTGTCTAATAAGTTGGTGTATTTATTATGTGTGTCTCCCATGCTTGTGTGGGAATTGCTAAGTATTTAATGCCCTTGTCTCCCATGCTTGTGTGGGAATTGCTAAGTACTTAATGTCCTTGTCCCCCATGTTAGCTATATATATCTCACCATTGTAAGAGGACAAACATAATGGAATAAAAATGTGAGGCTTTGTTTCTTCTTGGTTCTTTTGAGAACTTGTGAACTTATCAAGGCATCCTTCCTTGTGGCATTCAAATTTTATACCTTTGGTTCATGATTTAATTATAATCATTGGGTCGAGGTTTTATACCTTTGGTTCGTGATTCGATTATAATCATTTTGTCAAGGTTTGTTACTTTATACCTTTGGTTCGTGATTTAATTATAATCATTGGGTCAAGGTTTTTTACTTTATACCTTTGGTTCGTGATTTAATTATAATCATTGGGTCGAGGTTTTATACCTTTGGTTCGTAATGCAATTATAATCATTGGGTCAAGGTTTGTTACTTTATACCTTTGGTTCATGATTAAGTTATAATCATTGGGTCGGGGTTTGTTACTTTATACTTTCGGTTCACATTTCATTTATAAACGTTGGGTCGGAGTTTCCTATCAAAAATCGGAATTTTATCTTTCTTGGGAAAGCATTCCAATATTGGTTGTTGGGTCTCAACGCGTGTCTATTGAGGTTCGCATCACTTGATAAGTTGACAAGTTCTCAAAAGAACCTAGAAGAAACAAAGCCTCACATTTTTATTCCATTATCTTGTCTTCTTACAATGGTGAGACATATATATCTAGTATGGGAGACAAGGACATTAAACACTTAGCAATTCCCACACAAGCATGGGAGACAAGGACGTTACGTACTGAGCAATTCCCACACAAGCATGGAAGACACACATAATAAATACACCAATTTACTAGACACATTAATGACTCTCACAACTTACTAAAAACCCATGCAAGTTATGTCTTGCAATATTACACCATTAAGTCAAATCTCATAATTGAATGGCACACCATTAATAAGGAGATTACAGCCATTAAGCAAGATTAGCTCCATCAAAAACTTGAATTAAGTTTATTAAACCTTCATCTTTCTTTGGGCCAAGCTTGGAGTGCCCTATTTTTGAATAAGCCCAAATATCTTGAATCAACCCATGAAGTACCTCTTTCATCTTCTTGGATCTCGCTCTGGTGATAGGCCCAATAGAAACATGCAATGGATCCTTCAATGGTGCTAATGATGTGAACCTCAACCGATAGGCATTGAGGCCCAACAACCAATATTGGAATGCTTGCCAAGGAAAGCTAAAATTTAGATTTTTGTAGGAAACTCCAGCCCAACGTTTATAAAAGAAACGTGAACCGAAAGTATAAAGTAACTTAAACCCTAAACCATAAATGCTAAATACAATGAACCTTAAACATTAAACCCTAAAACCATAAACCCTAAATCGTAAACCTTTAACCTGAAACCCTAAACCTAAAACCATAAAAACTAAACCTTAAACCATAACCTAGAACCGCCTCCAAAACCGAAAGCCAATCGTACCATCACTTCAAAAATTTTCTGCCACCCCAGAGTTAAAAAATAAATCGTTGAAATCGAAGTTCAAACGAAGAAGTTATGCCCTCTTCATTTTCATATAATCTTCAAAATTTGACAGACCCTAAACCCTAACCTCTAAACCCTACCTTGAACCCTACACCCTAAGCCTTAAGCCCTCACCCTAAACGCTAAACCCTAAACCCCAAACCCCAAACCCTAAACCCTAAACCCTAAACCATAGTCCCTAAATACTAAACAATAAACTCTAAGCCCTAAACCATAAACACCCTAAACCCTAAACCAAAAATGCTAAACCCTATACCCTAAACCATAAACATTAAACCCTAAAACCATAAACCCTAAACCGTAAACCTTTAAACTTAACCCCTAAACCTAAAACCATAAAAACTAAACCATAAACAATAACCCAGAATCGACTCCAAAATCAGAAGTCAATGGAACCATCGCTTCCAAAATTTTCATCTACCCCAGCATAAAAAAAATATGATCGAAATCGATGCTCAAACGAAGAAGTTATGCCCTCTTCATTTTCCTATAATCTTCAAAGTTTGACAGACCATAAACCCTAAACCCTAAACCCTAAACCCTAAACCCTAAACCCTAAATCCTAAACCCTAAATACTAAACACCAAACCCTAAACCCTAAACCCTAAACCCTAAACCCTAAAACCCTAACCCCTAAACCCTAAACCCTAAACCCTAAATCCAAAACCCTAAACCCAAAACCCTAAAACCTAAACCATAAATCCAAAACCCTAAAACCTAAACCCTAAACCCTAAACCCTAAAACCTAAACACCTAAACCCTAACCCAAAACTTTAAACCCTAAACCCTAAACCCTAAACCCTAACCCCTAAACCCTAAACCCAATACCCTAATCCCTAAACCCGAAACACTAAACCTAAACCTTCCAAACCCCCAAACACTAAATCCTAAACCCTAAACCCTAAACCCTAAGCCCCAAACCCTAAACCCTAACCCTAAACCCAAAACCCTAAAACCTAGTCCCTAAACAATAAACAATAAACCCTAGACCCTAAACATTAAACCCTAAACTCTAAACCTTAAACCCTAAAGCCTAAACCCTAAACACTAAACCCTAAACCATAACCTTAAACCCTAAACCCTAAACCAAAGACCTTAAAAACCTTAAACACTAAACCCTAAACCCCAAACCCCAAATCCTAAGCCCGAAATCCTAAACCCTAGACCCCGAAAACCCTAAACCCCAACCCCAAACCTTAACCCCAAAACCTAAACCCTAACCACTAAACCCTAAACCCAATAACCCTAAACGCTAAAGCCCAAAACCCAAACCCTAAGTCGTAAACCCTAAACTCTAAACCTTAAACCTTAAACCCAAAACCCAAAACCCTAAACCCTGAACCCAAAATACTAAATACTAAACCCTAAACCCTAAACCCTAAACCCTAAACCCAAAACCCGAAACCATAAAACCCTAAACCCTAAACCCTAAACCCTAAATCCAAAACTCTAAACCATAAACCCTAAACCGTAAATACAAAAACCTAAACCATAAAACCCTAAACCCTAAACCCTAAACCCAAAACCTTAAACCCTAAAACCCCAAAACCTAAACACGTAAACCCTAAACCCTAAACCCTAAACCCTAAAACCTAAACCTTAAACCCTAAACCCTAAAATCGCTAAATCATAAACCCTAACCCTAAACCATAAACCCTAATCCCTAAACCCTAAACCCCCCTACCCTAAACCCCAAACCCTAAACTGAAAACCCTAAACCCTAAAACCCTAAACACAAAACCCTAAACCCTAAAACCCTAAACAGTAAACCCTAAACCCTAAAACCCTAAACACTAAACCCTAAACCCTAAACCCTAAATGCTAAATACTAAACACTAAACCCTTAACTATAAACCCTAAACCCTAAGCCTTAAACCCTAAAACCCTAAACCCTAAACCCAAAAAACTAAACCCTAAACCCTAAACCCTAAATCCTAAAACCTAAGCTCTAAACCCTAAACCCTAAATCATAAATACTAACCCTAAACCTTAAGACCTAAACCCTAAACCCCAAGCCCTAAATCCTAAACCCTAGTCCGTAAACACTAAACAATAAACCCTAGACCGCCTTAAACCCTAAACTCTAAACCCTAAACCCTAAATGCTAATCCCTATACCGTGAACGCTAAACACTAAACCCTAAAACCATAAACACTAAACTGTTAACCTTTTACCTTAAACCCTAAACCTAAAACCATAAAAATTAGAACCTAACCCACAACCCCGAACCAACTCAAAAATAAAAAACCAATTGTACCATTGCCTCAGAAATTTTTTGCCACCACAAAATAAAAAAAAAAAAAATCATCAAAATCAGAGTTCAAACGAAGAAGTTATGCCCCCATCATTTAGCTATAATCTTTTCACGGACCCTAAACCCTAAACCCTAAACCCTAAGACCTAAACCCTAAACCCTAAACCTTAAACACCAAACCCTAAACCCTAAACCCTAAAAACTAAACACTAAACCCTAAACCCTAAACCATAAACCCTAAGCCCTAAACCCAAAAACCCTAAATCCTAAACCCTAAACCCTAAATCCAAAACCTTAAAACCTAGACCCTAAACCCTAAAACCTAAACCCTAAACCCTAAACTACAAAACCCTAACCCTAAACCCTAAACCATAAACCCTAAACCTTAACCCCAAAACCCTAAACCCTATACCCTTACCCCTAAACCCCAACCTTAAACCCTAAATCCTAATCCCAAAACCCTAAACCCTAAAACCTAAACCCTCAACCCTAAGCCCTAAACCCTAAACCCAAACCCTAAACCCAAAACTCTAAACCCAAAACCCAAAACACAAACCCCAAAACCTAGTCCCTAAACAAGAAACAAAAAACCCTAGACCCTAAACATTAAACCCTAAACTCTAAACCTTAAACCCTAAAGCCATAAACCCTTAAACCCTAAACACTAAACCCTAAACCCTGACCCCTAAACCCTAAACCCTATACCCTAACCCCTAAACCCTAAACCCAAAACCCCAAACCTTAAACCCTAATCCCAAACCCCTAAACCCTAAATCCTAAACCCTATACCCTATACCCTAAGCCCTAAACCCTAAACCCAAAACTCTAAACCCAAAACACTAAACCCTAAAACCTAGTCCATAAACAAGAAACAATAAACCCTAGACCCTAAACATTAAACCCTAAACTCTAAACCTTAAACCCTAAAGCCCTAAACCCTT
>NW_026651997.1:65000-80000 GCF_029873635.1 Malania oleifera | reverse complement strand
CTTTTTTTCTTTCACTCTCTTTTTCATCAATTTTTTTTGAACTCTTGGTCTCACAATTTTTCTTTTACTCATTCTCTCTTTTCAATTTCATTTTATCTTCATTCCCTTGTCTTGGAGTCAATGGTACAAGAGTAACAGTTCTATTGTCTTTTACAAAAGAATGTCTATTCTTGAACCCGTCATGCGTGACCTTCCTGTCGAATTGCCACGGTCTGCCCAATAAAATGTGACCTACGTGCTTTGGAACAACATCACAAAGTACGTCATCCTTGTACTTCCCAATTGAAAAAGAAACAAGAACTTGCCTATTTACCTTAACCTCCCCACAATCATTCAACCACTGCAACTTATACGGTCTAGGGTGTTTCAATGTAGCTAAATTCAATTTTTCAACTAAAGTAGTGCTAGCCACATTAGTACAACTTCCCCCATCAATGATCATACTACATACCTTGTTGTTGACGTGGCATCTAGTATGAAAAATGTTCTCCCTTTTTTGTTCCATGTCATCTTCTTTGACTTGGGAACTTAAACCACGCCTAGCCACAAGTGACTCACCCTCCACTGGATACTCCACATCATTATCACAAGTGTCCTCATGTGGTGGCATTTCGTCATCATCGCTCTTGCTTTCGGTTTCCACATCTCCATCCACACGTGCGACCATGGTCCTCTTATTTGGACATTGTGAGGCTAGGTGACCTACTCCCAAACAAGGAAAACACTTAACATCATGATTACGAGTTTGGAATTCGAAATTTTCCACTACCCCAAAATAATAAAAAAAATCATCGAAATTGGACCCTAAACCCTAAACCCTAAACCCTAAACCCCAAACCCTAAGCCCAAAACCCTAAAACCCTAAACCCTAAACCCTAAACCCAAAATCCAAAACCCTAAACCCTAAACCCTAAACCCTAAAACCTAAACCCTAAATCCAAAACCCTGAAAACTAAAACCTAAACCCTAAACCCTAAAACCTACACACCTAAACCCTAACCCAAAACCCTAAACCTTAACTCCTAAACCCCAAACCCTAAACCCTAATACCAAACCCCTAAACCCTAAATTCTAAACATTAAACCCTAAGCCCTAAACCTTAAACCCAAAACCTAAACCCAAAACCCCAAACCCAAAACCCAAAACCCTAAAACCTAGTCCCTAAACAATAAACAATAAACCCTAGACCCTTAATCATTAAACCCTAAACTCTAAACCTTAAACCCTAAAGCCTAAACCCTAAACACTAAACCCAAAACCCTAACCCTAAACCCTAAACCCTGTACCCTAGACCCAAGACCCAAAAAACCCTAAACCCCAAACCCCAAACCCTAAACCCTAAACCCTAAACCCTAGACCCTAAAAACTCTAAACCCTAAACCCTAAACCCTAACTCCAAACCCTAACCCCAAACCCTAAACACTAAATCCTAAACCCTAAACCCTAAACCCTAAACCCTAAACCCTAAACCCTATAACCCTAAACGCTAAACCCTAAACCCTATAACCCTAAACGCTAAACCCTAAACCCCAAACCCTAAGCCCTAAACCCTAAACCCTAAACCATTAACCCTAAACCCAAAACCCAAAACCCTTAACCCCAAACCCTAAATACTAAACACTAAACCCCAAACCTTAAACCCTGAACCCTAAACCCGAAACCATAAAATCTTAAACCCTAAACCTTAAACCATAAATCAAAAACCCTAAACCATAAACCCTAAACCCAAAAACATAAACCCTAAACCCTAAACCCTAAACCCTAAACCCTAAACCTTAAACCCTAAAACCTAAACACCTAAACCCTAAACCCTAAACCCTAAACCCTAAACCCTAACCCTACACCCTAAACCCTAATCCCAAAAACCTAAACCCCCCTACCCTAAACCCTAAACCCTAAACCCTAAAACCCTAAACACTAAACCATAAACCATAAACCCTAAACCCTAAATCCTAAACCCGAAACCCTAAACACTAAACCCTAGACCCAAACCCTAAAACCTAAAACCCTAAACCCTAAACCCTAAACTCCAAATTTTAAACCCTATACCCTAAACCCTAAACACTAAACCCTAAACGCTAACCCTAAACCCAAAACCCTAAATCCTAAAACCTAATCCTAAACCCTAAACCCTAAACACTAAACCCTAAACCTTAAACCCTAAATCGTAAATACTAACGCTAAACCTTAAACCCTAAATCATAAATCGTAAACCTGAAACCCCAAGCCCTAAACCCTAAACCCTCGTCCCTAAACTGATGCTAAACTCAACCGACACGCGTTAAGGCCCAACAACCAATATTGGAATGCTTGCCCAAGAAAGCTAAAATTCAAATTTTTTATAGGAAACTCTGACCCAACGTTTATAAATGAAACATGAACCAAAAGTATTAAGAAACAAACCCTGACCCAATGATTATAACTTAATCATGAACCAAAGGTATAAAGTAACAAACCTTGACCCAATGATTATAATTGCTTCATGAACCAAAGGTATAAAACCTCGACCCAATGATTATAATTAAATCACAAACCAACAGTATAAAGTAAAATGCCACAAGGAAGGATTCCTTGATAAGTTCACAAGTTCTCAAAAGAACCAAGAAGAAACAAAGCCTCACATTTTTATTCCACTATCTTGTCCTCTTACAATGGTGAGATATATATAGCTAGTATGGGAGACAAGGACATTTAACAGTTAGCAATTCCCATACAAGCATGGGAGACAAGGACATTAAGTACTGAGCAATTCCCATACAAGCATGGGAGACACACATAATAAATACACCAACTTACTAGAGACATTAATGACTCTCACAACTTACTAAAAATGTTGATGGCAATCATCCCTAATGAATACATTCAATGGCTTGTAATCAATAACCAATCTTTTCTTTCCTCTAATCCGGCGTCCTCCTCAGATCAAGAAATTACTGATCTCACCAATATGTTGATGGCATCTCCTACTAATCCTGGATCATCCAGAACACAAAAATTTCATGAAGAAACTGACACCACAGTTCCAACTGTGGAAGAACCTACTGAGGCTACTTCAGCTACTCATTTTCGATTCCTCATCATTCAACCAATGGTTCTTGGTTCTCTTTTGATGGATTACCTCCAATTAAATGGAGAGATCGAATTGGTGGATTTGGTACATGGATTGACCTTCAGCTTTCCAAGCCTGGGAATACTTTGGAAACAGTTCTCATAGAATTCACATCCATATTTACTGGAACTTTAAGAGACTGGCTTCAAAGTCTAGGTGAATATAGATAGGTAACATTCATTAAATCCCAGAGTCCCTCCTACGCTTTGGGAACGCTTTATCAAGAATCTATTGGAGATCCAAACACTCATGCTAATGAATTTAGACAAGAGTATTTTGAAATGAGATGCTGCTCCTTGAAAAGAAAAGATCTTGATTTTCACTATCAAAGAATGTCCAGGAGATATTATCTTCTTGGTGGATTTAATGATGATAATCTCAGACAAGTTTATATTAATTCTTTACCAGAAGATATCCAGCCAGATTTACAAAGAAAGATTGCATCTCTCTCACGACCACTCAAGGATATCTCAATAGGGGAAATTCATCAGCTGGCACTCTCTGCTCTTGAAAAATTATGTGATACCCACCAGTTTTTCTCAAAAATGTTGAAACAGAATCATAAGTTTACAAAGCAATGCAAGAAGCCTTATTTGCATATCAAGTGCAAAGAAAAGGATTGCATATGTAGTCCTAAAAAGAAGAAACACTTCAAAGACTATGGTCCTGACAAGCGCTTCAGAAAAGATCCCAGAAGAAGAAAGAAGTTCAGATTCTTCAAGAAGAAGTTTCGACGAGGACATGACAAATCTCCTCACGGTTTCATTTGCAAGAAAAAAGGCCACTATGCAAAAAAATGCCCTACGAATAGGACAAAATCTGCAAAGCTTTCCCAACAGTTATAGAATGAAGAACTCGATGCAGATGTTAAATCTGTTCTTTCAGAACAAGAAGAGATGACTGAAGAGACTATTCTCGTCCTTACTGATTCAGAAAATTCTGACTCAGAAGATGACTATCATTTGGATGAAACATTCCAGGTCCAACCTATTCTCTCTTCTGAAGATTCTCAAATAAGTCCTTATGTTCAAATTCATCTTGATGAGAATCAACAAGCACAATCAAAGGATCCATTGCATGTGCTTGTTGGGCCTATCACTAGAGCGAGATCCAAGAAGATCAAAGAAGTACTTGATGGGCTGATTCAAGATATTTGGGCTTATTCAAAAACGGGGCACTCCAAACTTAGCCCAAAGAAAGATGAAGGCTTAATAAAATTAATTCAAGTTTTTGATGGAGCTAATCTTGCGTAATGGCTGTAATCTTCTTATTTGCTTAATGGTGGGTTATACAATTGTGGGATTTGACTTTTTGGCTTTTTGTCTTTACATTTAATTTGTAATTTGTAAGACAACTTGTTTGCTTACATGGTCTTAGTAAGTTGTTGAGTTGTTGAGGCTACCTTTGACTTTTGTGTTATATTTAATTTGTAATCTTGCAAAAAATCTTAGTAAGTTGTTAAGAGTTGAGTCTAATTTGTAATCTTGCAAGAAGTCTTAGTAAGTTGTTGAGAGTGGTTTGAAGTGTTTAATGCGTTCTCTCCTAGGGTATGTCTATAAAAGCATTCTTATTGTAAGAACAAAGATGATTGAAGAGAATGGAATAAAAATGTGAGGCCTTGTTTCTTCTTGGATCTTTTGAGAACTTGTGAACTTATCAAGGAATCCTTCCTTGTGGCGTTCAAATTTTATACCTTTGGGTCATGATTTAATTATAATCATTGGGTCGTGGTTTTATACCTTTGGTTCCTGATGTGATTATAATCATTGGGTCAAGGTTTGTTACTTTATACTTGGGTTCACGTTTCATTTATAAACGTTGGGTCAGAGTTTTTTTATCCAAAATCTGAATTTTAGCTTTCTTGGCCAAGCATTCCAACATTGTTTTCTGGGTCTCAATGCGTGTCGGTTGAGGTTCGCATCATTTGGTATTAGAGCTTAGGCTCTAAAAATAGGTTTACTATCCTTTTACCTTTTGTTTCTCATTATCGTCTTATCTTGTTCCGTTCGTGTTCATCATTCATTGTTCTTGTTTTGTGGCGTGTACGAAGTTGAGAAAAAAAAAAAAAAGAAGTCAGAAAAGAAAAGAAAAGAAAGAAAGAAAAAAGAGAAGTCAAAAAAAGAAAAGAAAGCAAAAAGAAATTTTTTTTTTCTACTCCTTTGATTCTTTGTTTCTACAAAATTTCTTATCGTATTGGTTTAATATTACATGGATTCAAGGTCGAATCCCTTTGAAGAGAGGGGGAATGATGAGAATCAACAAGCACAATCAAAGGATCCATTGCATGTGCCTGTTAGGCCTATCACTAGAGTGAGATCCAAGAAGATCAAAGAAGTACTTGATGGGCTGATTCAAGATATTTGGACTTATTCAAAAATAGGGCACTCCAAACTTAGCCCAAAGAAAGATGAAGGCTTAATAAAATTAATTCAAGTTTTTGATGGAGCTAATCTTGCGTAATGGTTGTAATCTCCTTATTTGCTTAATGGTGGGTTATACAATTGTGGGATTTGACTTTTTGGCTTTTTGTCTTTACATTTAATTTGTAATTTGTAAGACAACTTGTTTGCTTACATGGTCTTAGTAAGTTGTTGAGTTGTTGAGGCTACCTTTGACTTTTGTGTTATATTTAATTTGTAATCTTGCAAAAAATCTTAGTAAGTTGTTGAGAGTTGAGTCTAATTTGTAATCTTGCAAGAAGTCTTAGTAAGTTGTTGAGAGTGGTTTGAAGTGTTTAATGCGTTGTCTCCTAAGCTATGTCTATAAAAGCATTCTTTTTGTAAGAACAAAGATGATTAAAGAGAATGGAATAAAAATGTGAGGCTTTGTTTCTTCTTGGTTCTTTTGAGAACTTGTGAACTTATCAAGGAATCCTTCCTTGTGGCGTTCAAATTTTATACCTTTGGGTCCTGATTTAATTATAATCATTGGGTTGAGGTTTTATACCTTTGGTTCTTGATGTGATTATAATCATTGGGTCAAGGTTTGTTACTTTATACTTTCGGTTCACGTTTCATTTATAAACTTTGGGTCGGAGTTTTTTATCCCAAATCTGAATTTTAGCTTTCTTAGGCAAGCATTCCAACATTGTTTGCTACGTCTCAACGCGTGTCAATTTTTAGGCTCTAAAAATAAGTTTACTATCCTTTTACCTTTTGTTTCTCATTATCGTCTTATCTTGTTCCGTTCGTGTTCATCATTCATTGCTCTTGTTTTGTGGCGTGTACGAAGTTGAGAAAAAAAAAAAGATGTTAGAAAAGAAAAGAAAAGAAAAGAAAGAAAAGAGAGAAGTCAAAAAAAGAAAAGAAAGCAAAAAGAAAATTTTTTTTCTACTCCTTTGATTCGTTGTTTCTATAATATTTCTTGTTGTATTGGTTTAATATTACATGGATTCAAGGTCGAATCACTTTGAAGAGAGGGGGAATGATGAGAATCAACAAGCACAATCAAAGGATCCATTGCATGTGCCTGTTAGGCCTATCACTAGAGCGAGATCCAAGAAGATCAAAGAAGTACTTGATGGGCTGATTCAAGATATTTGGGCTTATTCAAAAACGGGGCACTCCAAACTTAGCCCAAAGAAAGATGAAGGCTTAATAAAATTAATTCAAGTTTTTGATGGAGCTAATCTTGCGTAATGGCTGTAATCTCCTTATTTGCTTAATGGTGGGTTATACAATTGTGGGATTTGACTTTTTGGCTTTTTGTCTTTACATTTAATTTGTAATTTGTAAGACAACTTGTTTGCTTACATGGTCTTAGTAAGTTGTTGAGTTGTTGAGCCTACCTTTGACTTTTGTGTTATATTTAATTTGTAATCTTGCAAAAAATCTTAGTAAGTTGTTGAGAGTTGTTGAGTCTAATTTGTAATCTTGCAAGAAGTCTTAGTAAGTTGTTGAGAGTGGTTTGAAGTGTTTAATGTGTTGTCTCCTAGGCTATGCCTATAAAAGCATTATTATTGTAAGAACAAAGATGATTGAAGAGAATGGAATAAAAATGTGAGGCTTTGTTTCTTCTTGGTTCTTTTGAGAACTTGTGAACTTATCAAGGAATCCTTCCTTGTGGCGTTCAAATTTTATACCTTTGGGTCGTGATTTAATTATAATCATTGGGTTGAGGTTTTATACCTTTGGTTCTTGATGTGATTATAATCATTGGGTCAAGGTTTGTTACTTTATACTTTCGGTTCACGTTTCATTTACAAACATTGGGTCAGAGTTTTTTATCCAAAATCTGAATTTTAGCTTTCTTAGGCAAGCATTCCAACATTGTTTGCTACGTCTCAACGCGTGTCAATTGAGGTTTGCATCATTTGGTATCAGAGCTTAGGCTCTAAAATCAGGTTTACTATCCTTTTACCTTTTGTTTCTCGTTATCGTCTTATCTTGTTCCGTTCGTGTTCATCATTCAATGCTCTTGTTTTGTGGCGTGTATGAAGTTGAGAAAAAAAAAAGATGTTAGAAAAGAAAAGAAAAGAAAAGAAAGAAAAAAGAGAAGTCAAAAAGAGAAAAGAAAGCAAAAAGAAAATTTTTTTTCTACTCATTTGATTCGTTGTTTCAACAATATTTCTTGTCGTATTGATTTAATATTACATGGATTCAAGGTCGAATCCCTTTGAAGAGAGGGGGAATGATGAGAATCAACAAGCACAATCAAAGGATCCATTGCATGTGCCTGTTGGGCCTATCACTAGAGCGAGATCCAAGAAGATCAAAGAAGTACTTGATGGGCTGATTCAAGATATTTGGGCTTATTCAAAAACGGGGCACTCCAAACTTAGCCCAAAGAAAGACGAAGGCTCAATAAACTTAATTCATGTTTTTGATGGAGCTAATCTTGCTTAATGGCTGTAATCTCCTTATTTGCTTAAAGGTGGGCTATACAATTATGGGATTTGACTTTTTGACTTTTTATCTTTACATTTAATTTGTAATTTGTAAGACAACTTGTTTGCTTACATGGTCTTAGTAAGTTGTTGAGTTGTTGAGCCTACGTTTGACTTTTGTGTTATTTTTAATTTGTAATCTTGCAAGAAATCTTCGTAAGTTGTTGAGAGTTGTTGAGTCTAATTTGTAATCTTGCAAGAAGTCTTAATAAGTTGTTGAGAGTGGTTTGAAGTGTTTAATGCTTCGTCTCCTAGGCTATGCCTATGAAAGCATTCTTATTGTAAGAACAAAGATGATTGAAGAGAATGGAATAAAAATGTGAGGCTTTGTTTCTTCTTGGTTCTTTTGAGAACTTCTGAACTTATCAATTTATCCTTCCTTGTGGCGTTCAAATTTTACACCTTTGGGTCGTGATTTAATTATAATCATTGGGTTGAGGTTTTATACCTTTGGTTCCTGATGTGATTATAATCATTGGGTCAAGGTTTGTTACTTTATACTTTCGGTTCACATTTCATTTATAAACGTTGGGTCAGAGTTTTTTATCCAAAATTTGAATTTTAGCTTTCTTAGGCAAGCATTCCAACATTGTTTGCTGCGTCTCAACACGTGTCGATTGAGGTTTGCATCATTTGGTATCAGAGCTTAGGCTCTAAAATCAGGTTTACTATCCTTTTACCTTTTGTTTCTCGTTATCGTCTTATCTTGTTCCTTTCGTGTTCATCATTCATTGCTCTTGTTTTGTGGCGTGTACGAAGTTGAGAAAAAAAAAAGATGTTAGAAAAGAAAAGAAAAGAAAAGAAAGAAAAAAGAGAAGTCAAAAAAAGAAAAGAAAGCAAAAAGAAAATTTTTTTTCTACTCATTTGATTCGTTGTTTCTACAATATTTCTTGTCGTATTGGTTTAATATTACATGGATTCAAGGTCGAATCCCTTTGAAGAGAGGGGGAATGATGAGAATCAACAAGCACAATCAAAGGATCCATTGCATGTGCCTGTTGGGCCTATCACTAGAGCGAGATCCAAGAAGATCAAAGAAGTACTTGATGGGCTGATTCAAGATATTTGGGCTTATTCAAAAACGGGGCACTCCAAACTTAGCCCAAAGAAAGACGAAGGCTTAATAAACTTAATTCAAGTTTTTGATGGAGCTAATCTTGCTTAATGGCTGTAATCTCCTTATTTGCTTAATGGTGGGCTATACAATTGTGGGATTTGACTTTTTGGCTTTTTATCTTTACATTTAATTTGTAATTTGTAAGACAACTTGTTTGCTTGCATGGTCTTAGTAAGTTGTTGAGTTGTTGAGCCTACGTTTGAATTTTGTGTTATATTTAATTTGTATCTTGCAAGAAATCTTAGTAAGTTGTTGAGAGTTGTTGAGTCTAATTTGTAATCTTGCAAGAAGTCTTAATAAGTTGTTGAGAGTGGTTTGAAGTGTTTAATGCTTCGTCTCCTAGGCTATGCCTATAAAAGCATTCTTATTGTAAAAACAAAGATGATTGAAGAGAATGGAATAAAAATGTGAGGCTTTGTTTCTTCTTGGTTCTTTTGAGAACTTGTGAACTTATCAAGGAATCCTTCCTTGTGGCATTCAAATTTTATACCTTTGGGTCGTGATTTAATTATAATCATTGGGTCGAGGTTTTATACCTTTGGTTCGTGATGCGATTATAATCATTGGGTCAAGGTTTGTTACTTTATACTTTCAGTTCACGTTTCATTTATAAATGTTGGGTCGGAGTTTTTTATCCAAAATCTGAATTTTAGCTTTCTTGGGCAAGCATTTCAATATTGTTTTGCTGGGTCTCAACACGTATCGGTTGAGGTTCGCATCACAGCTTCTCCTTGAACAATATGGTAAACATATACCTATTGTTGCATACATTGATACGGGATCCCATAGGACCATGGTTAATCCAAAATTTTTACCATCAGATAACAGGTCTTCCCATACTGAATACTTTAGAGCTGCAAACGATCAACTTTTTACTACTACTTTGATTTCCAAAAAGAAAATTGGGATTAAACTCCTTCCTAATTGCATCATTTGGACTCATGTCATTGGCAGTCCACTTCCTTAAAAAGATGTTTTATTAGTATGGGATGTTTATTGTCTTTCAAAATCCCTGAGAATTCTTCCCACTGGAATTAAGTACAAAAGAGAATTCAAGCCCTTTACTCAGACAAACAAAACCTATTATCTTTCCTATTCTCCTCCAGATTTCCAACCCATTCAAAATAAACTCCTCAAGTTGTGTGCAAAAAGTCATGACCAGTTCATCCATGATCATCCACTCTGGAAAAGCCCATACTTTTTCATTCACATTCCTTTCAAGCTTAATGAAGATGTTAGCCCCACTAAAGCCTCCCATCCTGGAATGTCTCCATCAGACCTTAAGCTTGCCAGAGAAGAATGTCATTCCTTTTTAAAGTAAGGTCTAATTGAACCAACCACTTCCTCTTGGGCGTGTCAGGCATTTTATGTTGAAAAAAGATCAGAAAAGATGAGAGGAAAGAAAAGATTGGTTATCGATTACAAGCCATTGAATGTATTCATTAGGGATGATAAATTCCCTATTCTAAAAGCCAGGACACAATTCATCCATCTTGCTGAGGCAAAAATATTCTCCAAATTTGACCTGAAAGGAGCCTTTTGGCAACTTGGTATTCATCTAGATGATAGGTTCAAGACAGCTTTCTGTATTCCAAATGAATAGTTCTAATGGACTGTTTTACCCTTTAGATTAAATATTGCACCATCACTATTTCAAAAGGCGATGACTAGGATTTTCAATCTTATCCTACACAGTACTTTGATCTATATTGACAATATTCTATTATTTTCTAAGAGTCTTGCAGATCATCATCACCTGCTTGAACATTTCCACCAACTGGCATCACAGTACGGGATAATGCTGTCAGAAAAGCAAAGCATGACCACAACACGAAATTGATTTTCTGGGAATGAAAATATGCCATGGAACCATCTGCCCAAGTCCTCATCTTGCTGAACAATTATCGCAATTTCCTGATGATAATCTCTCTGTCAAAGAAATACAGCAATTTCTTGGCATCATTAATTACATTAGAGACTTTATCCTGCATGCAAGTCAGTTCACCAGCACCTTGTTACAACTTTTGAAAAAGAAGCCACCCCCATGGGGCCTTGACCAGACACAGGCTGTCGAAAATCTTAAGAAAGCTGCAAAGGATCCACCGCCTCTAACTATTCCATCTACAGGAAATCTTAAACTCCAGTCAGACGCTAGTAACCATTATTGGGGTGCCTTATTGCTTGAAGAAAAAGACAACAAAAGATCCTATTGTGGACACGCAAGTGGGGAATTTAAAGAATCCAAAAAGCATTATCATACTGTCTTCAAAGAAATCGTTGCAGTAAAAAATGGAATTAAGAAATTTGACTTTTATGTTAGATCAAAGCATTTTATGATTGAAATGGACAACTCGTCCTTCCCAAAGATGCTTGAATTCCGGAATAAGATTCTTCCTGATCCACAGATTCTTAGACTGAAAGATTGGTTTTCCAGACATGACTTCTCTGTGAAGCATATAAAATGCGATCGCAATGTGTCCAATCTTTTCTTTCCTCTAACCTGGGGTCCCCCTCAGATCAAGAGATTACTAATCTCACCAATATGTTGATGGCATCTCCTACTGATCTTGGATCATCTAGAACACAAAAATTTCATGAAGAAACAGTTCCCATTGTGGAAGAACCTACAGGCTACTTCAGCTACTCATCATTCGGTTCCTCATCATTCAACCAATGGTTCTTGGTTCTCTTTTGATGGATTACCTCCAATTAAATGGAGAGATCGAATTGGTGAATTTGGTGCATGGATTGACCTTTAGCTTTCCAAGCCTTGGAATACTTTAGAAACAGTTCTCATTGAATTCACATCGATATTTACTAGAACTTTAAGAGACTAGTTTCAAAGTCTTGGTGAATATAGACAAGTAACATTCATTAAATCCTAGACTCCCTCCTATGCTTTGGGAACGCTTTATCGAGAATTTATTGGAGATCCAGAAACTCATGCTAATGAAGTTAGACAAGAGTATTTTGAAATGAGACGCTGCTCCTTGAAAAGAAAAGATCTTAATTTTCACTATCAAAGAATGTCCAAGCAATATTATCTTCTTGGTAGATTTAATGATGATAATATTAGACAAGTTTATATTAATTCTTTACCAGAAGACATCCAACCAGATTTACAGAGAAAGATTGCATCTCTCTCACGACCACTCAGGGATATCTCAATAGGGGAAATTCATTAGCTGGCACTCTGTGCTCTTGAAAAATTATGTGATACCTACCAGTTGTTCTAAAAAATGTTGAAACAGAATCATAAGTTTACAAAGTAATGCAAGAAGCCTTATTTGCAGATCAAGTGCAAAGAAAAGGATTGCATCTGTAGTCCTAAAAATAAGAAACACTTCAAAGACTATGGTTCTGACAAGCGCTTTAGAAAAGATCCCAAAAGAAGAAAGAAGTTCAGATTCTTCAAGAAGAAGTTTCAACGAGGACATGACAAATATCCTCGCTGTTTCATTTGCAAGAAAAAAGGCCACTATGCAAAACAATGCCCTATGAAAAGGACAAAATCTGCAAAGCTTGCCCAACAGTTACAGAATGAAGAACTCAATGCAGATGCTGAATCTATTCTTTCAGAACAAGAAGAGATGACTAAAGAGACTATTCTCATCCTTACTGATTCATAAGATGACTATCATTCGGATGAAACATTCCAGGTCCAACCTATTCTCTCTTCTGAAGATTCTCAGATAAGTCCTCATGTTCAAATCCAGCTTGATGAGAATCAACAAGCACAATCAAAGGATACATTGCATGTGCCTGTTAAGCCTATCACTAGAGCGAGATCCAAGAAGATCGAAGAAGTACTTGATGGGCTAATTCAAGATATTTAGGCTTATTCAAAAACGGGGCACTCCAAACTTAGCCCAAAGAAAGATGAAGGCTTAAAAAAATTAATTCAAGTTTTTGATGGAGCTAATCTTGCTTAATGGCTGTAATCTCCTTATTTGCTTAATGGTGGGCTATACAATTGTGGGATTTGACTTTTTGGCTTTTTGTCTTTACATTTAATTTGTAATTTGTAAGACAACTTGTTTGCTTACATGGTCTTAGTAAGTTGTTGAGATATGTTAAGTCTAATTTGTAATCTTACAAGAAGTCTTAATAAGTTGTTAAGAGTGATTTGAAGTGTTTAATGCTTTGTCTCCTAGGCTATTCCTATAAAAGCATTCTTATTGTAAGAACAAAGATGATTGAAGAGAATGGAATAAAAATGTGAGGCTTTGTTTCTTCTTGGTTCTTTTTAGAACTTGTGAACTTATCAAGGAATCTTTCCTTGTGGCGTTCAAATTTTATACCTTTGGGTCGTGATTTAATTATAATCATTGGGTCGAGGTTTTATACCTTTGGTTCATGATGCGATTATAATCATTGGGTCAAGGTTTGTTACTTTATACTTTCAGTTCACGTTTCATTTATAAATGTTGGGTTGGAGTTTTTTTATCTAAAATATGAATTTTAGCTTTCTTGGGCAAGCATTCCAACATTGTTTGCTGGGTCTCAATGCGTGTCGGTTGAGGTTCGCATCATTTGGTATCAGAGCTTAGGCTTTAAAATCAGGTTTACTATCCTTTTACCTTTTGTTTCTCGTTATCGTCTTATCTTGTTCCGTTCGTGTTCATCATTCATTGTTCTTATTTTGTGGCGTGTACTAAGTTGAGAAAAAAAAAATGTCAGAAAAGAAAAGAAAAGAAAGAAAGAAAGGAAAAAGAGACATCAAAAAAAGAAAAGAAAGCAAAAAGAAATTTTTTCTTTCAACTCCTTTGATTCGTTGTTTCTACAGTATTTCTTGTCGTATTGGTTTAATATTTCATAGATTCAAGGTCGAATCGCTTTGAAGAGAGGGGGAATGATGAGAATCAACAAGCACAATCAAAGGATCCAATGCATGTGCCTGTTAGGCCTATCACTAGAGCGAGATCCTAGAAGATCTCTGATACCAAATGATGCGAACCTCAATCGACACGTGTTGAGACCCAGCAAGCAATGTTGGAATGCTTACCCACTGAACGGATGGTATAAAATTTGAACGCCTCAAGGAAGAATCTTTGATAAGTTCGAAAGTTCTCTAAAGAACCAAAGAAGAAACAAATCCTCACTTTTTCTTCATTTCTATTCAATGATCAATTGCTCTTACAATGGTGAGATACATATAGCTAGATGGGGGACAAGGATATTAAACACTTAGCATTTCCCACACAAACATGGGAAACAAGGACATTAAATATACCAACTTACTAGACACATTAATGACTCTCACAACTTACTAAAAACCCATGCAAGTTAAGTTGTCTTACAAATTACAAATTAAATGTAAAGACAAAAGGTCAAAAAGTCAAATCCCCCAATTGAATAGCACACCATTAATAAGGAGATTACAGCCATTAAGCAAGATTAGCTCCATCAAAAACTTGGATTAAGTTTATTAAGCCTTCATCGTTGTTTGGGCTAAGCCTGGAGTGCCCTGTTTTGGAATAAGCCCAAATATCTTGAATCAGCCCATGAAGTGCTTCTTTGATCTTTTTGTATCTCGGTCTAGTGTTAGGCCCAACAGGCACATGCGATGGATCCTTTGATTGTGCTTGTTGATTCTCATCATTCCCCCTCTCTTAAAAAGGATTCGACCTCATATCGTTACCAGTATCAAAAAGAGAAAGATCAAAAACATTAATTGTAGCACTAATGTTATACTCACCTAGAAGATCCAACTTGTATGCATTATCATTGATTCTCTCAATGACTTGAAATGGACCATCCCCTTGAGGATGTAGCTTGGACCGCCTACGGGCTGGAAATCTTTCCTTTCTCATAAGAACCCAAACCCAATCACCCGGTTCAAAGATGACTTGTCTACGACCCTTGTTGGCTTTGATTGCATATTGCTCA
>NW_026651997.1:35000-45000 GCF_029873635.1 Malania oleifera | reverse complement strand
AATACATAGCAATTCCCACACAAACATGGGAGACAAGGACATTAAATACATAGCAACTTACTAGACACATTTAATGACTCTCACAACTTACTAAAATCCCATGCAAGCTAAGTTGTCTTACAAATTACATATTAAATGTAAACATAAAAGGTCAAAAGTCAAATCCCCTAATTGACTAGCACACCATTAATAAGGGAATTACAGCCACTAAGTAAGATTATCTTCATCCAAAACATGGATTAAATTTATTAAGCCTTCATCCTTGTTTGGGCCAAGCTTGGAGTGCCCCGGTTTTGAATAAGCCCAAATATCTTGAATTAGCCCATGAAGTGCTTCTTTGATCTTTTTGGATCTCGCTCTAGTGATGGGCCCAATAGGAACATGCAATGGATCCTTTGATGGTGCTTGTTGATTCTCATCAGAAAGTTGGGAACTAAGTTGTTATTTTCGACCACTTGTCACCCCCAAACAGATGGACAAACCGAGGTAGTGAATAGAACCTTTATCTACTTTGTTGCGTACTATAATTCAAAAGAATTTGAAAAATTGGGAGGATTGTTTGCCATTCATTGAATTTGCATATAATCGGAGTGTTCATTCTACTACTGAATTTTCACCATTTGAGATTGTTTATGGATTTAACCCACTAACTCCTTTGGATTTGCTACCTTTGCCAGTTAATGAAAGAGCTAGTTTGGATGGTCAAAGGAAGGCTGAGATGATGAAGAAACTTCATGAAAGTGTACGACAACACATAGAGAAGAAAAATGAGCAATATGCAATCAAAGCCAACAAGGGTCGTAGACAAGTCATCTTTGAACCGGGTGATTGGGTTTGGGTGCATATGAGAAAGGAGGCGGTCCAAGCTACATCCTCGAGGGGATGGTCCATTTCAAGTCCTTGAGAGAATCAATGATAATGCATACAAGTTGGATCTTCCAGGTGAGTATAACATTAGTGCTACATTTAATGTTTCTGATCTTTCTCTTTTTGATGCAGGTAACGATTCGAGGTCGAATCCTTTTGAAGAGAGGGGGAATGATGAAAATCAAACAAACACCATCAAAAGATCCATTGCATGTTTCTATTGGGCCCATCACTAGAGCGAGATCCAAAAAGATCAAAGAAGCACTTCATGGGCTAATTCAAGATATTTGGGCTTATTCAAAAATGGGGCACTCCAAGCTTGGCCCAAACAAGGATGAAGGCTTAATAAATTTAATCCATGTTTTGGATGAAGCTAATCTTGCTTAATGCTGTAATCTCCTTATTAATGGTGTGCTAGTCAATTAGGGGTTTTGACTTTCGACCTTTGTCTTTATATTTTAATTTGTAATTTGTAAAACAACTTAGCTTGCCCAGATTTTAGTAAGTTGTGAGTGTCATTAATGTGTCTAGTAAGTTGGTATATTTAATGTCCTTGTCTTCCATGTTTGTGTGGGAATTGCTATGTATTTAATGTCTTTGTCTCCCATGTCTTGTTAAGTGTTTATTATCCTTGTCCCCCATGCTAGCTATATATGTAAGAGCTAAATTATTCATTCGAATAGACATCAAGAAAAATGAGGATTTGTTTCTTCTTTGGTTCTTTAGAGAACTTGCGAACTTATCAAGGATTCCTCCTTGTGGCGTTCAAATTTTATACCTTCGGTTCATGATTAATCTATAATCATTGGGTCGGGGTTTGTTACTTTATACTTTCGGTTCACGTTTCATTTATAAACGTTGGGTCGGAGTTTCCTATAAAAATATGAATTTTAGCTTTCTTGGGCAAGCATTCCAACATTGTTTGCTGGGTCTCAATGCGTGTCGATTGAGATTCGCATCACGCCGCCACGCCAAATGGGTAGAGTTCATCGAAACCTTCCCATATGTCATTCAGTACAAGCAGGGAAAAGAAAATGTCGTGGCTGATGCGCTTTCTCGCAGGTATGCCTTAGTTACTACACTTAGCACTAAGCTATTGGGTTTTGAGTACATAAAGGATTTATATGCTAAAGATTCTGATTTTGCTAATGTATATATGAGGCATGTGATAAAGTTGCGTTTCATAAATTCTATAGGAATGATGGATATTTGTTTAGGGAGAATAGACTTTGAGTGCCTAACTGCTCCCTAAGAGAATTGCTTGTGCCAGAGTCACATAGCGAGGGTTTGATGGGACATTTTGGGGTACAAAAGACTTTAGATATTCTGCATGAACACTTCTTTTGGCCACATATGCGTAGAGATATAGAGAGAGTGTGTTCTAGATGCATTTCATGTAAACAAGCTTAGTCTAAGGTCTTACCTCATGGCCTTTATACTCCTTTGCCTGTACCTAGTGAACCTTGGGTAAACATATCAATGGATTTCATATTAGGTTTGCCTAGGTCCAAAGGGGGTAGGGACTCTATATTTGTGGTGGTTGATAGATTTTCTAAAATGGCACTTTTTATTCCTTGCCATAAAACTGATGATGCCACAAATATAGCCAATTTATTTTTTAGGGACATTGTGCGATTGCATGGCATTCCTAAGACAATTGTGAGTTATAGGGATGTTAAATTCCTTAACTACTTTTGGAAGGTTTTATGGGGAAAATTAGGAACTAAGCTATTGTTTTCTACTACTTGTCATCCTCAAACCGACGATCAAACCGAAGTAGTTAATCGGACTTTAGCAACCTTATTGCGTGTCGTCATTCAAGGGAATTTAAAATCATGGGAAGAATGCATACCACTTGTTGAGTTTGCTTATAATAGAACTGTGCATGCTTCTACTAATTTTTCTCCATTTGAAATTGTTTATGGTTTTAATCCTTTGACTCCATTGGATTTGATGCTGCTACCTATGAATGAGATAGGTAGCTTAGACGGACGACACAAGGCTGACTCGGTGAAGAGGATCCATGAACAAGCACGGCAGCACATTGAAAAGAAGAACTGACAATATTCATCTCAAGCTAATAAGGTGATGCGAACCTCAACCGACACACATTGAGACCCAGCAAACAATGTTGGAATGCTTGCCCAAGAAAGCTAAAATTCAGATTTTTGATAGGAAACTCCGACCCAACGCTTACAAATGAAACGTGAACCGAAAGTATAAAGTAACAAACCCCGCCCCGACCCAATGATTATAGATTAATCAAGAACCGAAGGTATAAAATTTGAACGCCACAAGGAAGAGTCCTTGATAAGTTCGCAAGTTCTCTAGAGAACCAAAGAAGAAACAATTCCTCACTTTGCTTGATTTGTATTCAATCCATGTTTTTCTTACAATGAAAAGGCTATTTATAGGCATAGCCTAGGAGACAAAGCATTCAACACTTCAAACCACTCTCAACAACTCACAACAACTTACTAAGACTTCTTGCAAGATTACAAATTAGAATCAACAACTCTCAACAACTTACTAAGACTTCTTGCAAGATTACAAATTAAATATAACACAAAAGTCAAAGGTAGGCTCAACAACTTACTAAGACATGTGCAAGCAAAACAAGTTGTCTTGCATGATTACAAATTAAACATAACACAAAAGTCAAAGAGTCAAATCCCCTATTTGAATAGCACACCATTATTAAGGAGATTAACACATTTAAGCTCCATCAAAACTTGGATTAAGTTTAGTAGACCTTCATATTTCTTTGGGCCAAGCTTGGAGTGGCCCGTTTTTGAATAAGCCCAAATATCTTGAATTAGCCCATGAAGTGCTTCCTTGATTTTCTTGGATCCTGCTCTAGTAATAGGTCCATTTGGAACATGCAATGGATCTTTTAATGATGCTTGTTGATTCTCATCATAAGGGGCGCAAGTTCGTTACTTTTGAACCAGGAGATTGGGTATGGGTGCATATGAGAAAAGAGAGGTTTCCTACTAAAAGGAAAACAAAGCTACACCCGAGGGGTGATGGACCTTTTCAAGTGGTAGAAAAGACCAACGATAATGCATACAAGTTGGATCTACCAGGTGAGTATAAGGTCAATGCAACTTTCAATGTTTCTGATTTATCCTTTTTTGATGTAGGTGATGATTTGAGGACGAATCTATTTGAAGAGAGGGGGAATGATATGAACCCACAAGCTCCGATTGCACACGATGATCTGCACGTGCCAAGTGGACCCATCACAAGAGTTAGAGCCAAGAAGGTCAAGGAGGCTATGCAAAGACTAATCGAGAAGTTGCTTGAGCAAGAGTCAATGAGGGCCATGGACACTAAAAAAAAAGAGTTTCTTGAAGAGCCTAAGATGCTAAATTGTCTAAAGGCGTGTGAAGCTGGAACCTTAAGCCAATAAGGGCTGTTTGGGAAATTTGTATGGATTAAATAGTGGGCCAATTGTGTCGATTAAGCATGACATGTGACTCGCACATGTTTCATTAAATGACATGACACATGGCATGTGACTTGCACATGTTTCATTAAATGACACATGACATGTGACTTGCACATGTTTCATTAGTATGCTTTTGGGATTCTTTGAATTCTCCACTAGCGTGTCCACAATAGGATCTTTTGTTGTCCTTTTCTTCAAGCAGTAAGGCACCCCAATAACGATCACTAGCGTCTGATTGGAGGATAAGATTTCATGTAGATGGAATGCTCAGAGGCGGTGGATCCTCTGCAGCTTTCTTGAGATTTTCGACAGCCTGTGTCTGGTCAGGGCCCCATGGGGGTGGCTTCTTTTTCAAAAGTTGTGACAAGGCGCTGGTGAACTAACTTGCATGCAGGATAAAGTCCCTGATGTAATTAATGATGCTGAGAAATTGCTTTGAAAGAGAGATTATCATCAGGAAATTGTGATAATTGTTCAGCAAGATGAGGACTTGGGCAGATGGTTCCATGGGATATTTTCATTCCCAGAAAATCAATTTTCGTGCTGTCCAATCATGCTTTTCTTTTCTAACAGCATTATCCAGTACTGTGATGCCAGCTGGTGGAAATGTTCGAGCAGGGGATGATGATCTGCAAGACTCTTAGAAAATAATAGAATATCGTCAATATAGATCAAAGTACTGTGCCGGATAAGATTGAAAATCCTAGTCATTGCCTTTTGAATCAGTGATGGTGCAATCTTCAATCCGAAGGGTAAAATAGTCCATTAGAACTATTCATTTGGAATACTGAAAGCTGTCTTGAACCTGTCATCTGGATGAATACCGAGTTGCCAATAGGCTCCTTTCAGATCAAATTTGGAGAATATTTCTACCTCAACAAGATTGATGAATTGTGTCCTGGCTTTTGGAATAGGGAATTTATCATCCCTAATGAATACATTCAATGGCTTGTAATCGATAACCAATCTTTTCTTTCCTCTAATCTTTTCTGATCTTTTTTTAACATAAAACGCTTGACATGCTCAAGAGGAAGTGGTTGCTTTAATAAGGAATAACATTCTTCTCTGGCAAGCTTAAGGTCTGATGGAGACATTCCAGGATGGGAGGCTTTAGTTCATTCAGCTTGGAAGGAATGTGAATGAAAAAGTCTGGGTTTTTCCAGAGTGGATGATCATGGATGAACAAGTCATGACTTTCTGCACACAACTTGAGGAGCTTATTTTGAATGGGCTAGAAATCTGGAGGAGAATTGGAAAGAGAATAGATTTTGCTTGTCTGAGTAAAGGGCTTGAATTCCCTTTTGTACTTAATTTAGTGGGAAGAATCCTCAAGGATTTTGAAAGACAATAAACATTCCATCCTAATAAAACATCTTTTTTAGGAAGTGGACTGCCAATGACAGGAGTCCAAATGATGCAATTAGGAAGGAGTTTAATTCCAATTTTCTTTTTGGAAATCGAAGTAGTAGTAAAAATTTGATCGTTTTGTAGCTCTAAAGAATTGAGTATGGGAAGACCAACAATTTGATGGTAGAACTCTTTGATTAACCATGGTCTTATGGGATCCCGTATCAATGTATGCAACAACAAGTATGGGTTTTTCCTATTTTTCAAGGAGGGGCTGGATTTGAACATGAGGACTTATCTGAGAATCTTCAGAAGAGGGAATAGGTTAGACCTGGAATGTTTCATCTGAATGATAGTCATCTTCTGAATCAGAATTTTTGAATCAGTAAGGACGAGAATAGTCTCTTCAGTCATCTCTTCTTGTTCTGAAAGAACAAATTCAGCATCTGCATTGAGTTCTTCATTCTGTAACTGTTGGGCAAGCTTTACAGATTTTGTCCTGTTCATAAGGCATTGTTTTGCATAGTGGCCTTTTTTCTTGCAAATGAAACAGCGAGGAGATTTGTCATGTCCTCGTCAAAACTTCTTCTTGAAGAATTTGAACTTCTTTCTTCTTCTGGGATCTTTTGTGAAGCGCTTGTCAGAACCATAGTCTTTTGATCTGCAAATAAGGCTTCTTGCATTGCTTTGTAAACTTATGATTTGTTTCATCATTTTTTAGAACAACTGGTGGGTATCACATAATTTTTCAGGAGCAGAGAGTGCCAGCTAATGAATTTCCCCTATTAAGATATCCCTGCGTGGTCGTGAGAGAGATGCAATCTTTCTCTGTAAATCCGGCTGGATGTCTTCTGATATAAACTTGTATGAGATTATCATCATTAAATCCACCAAGAAGATAACATCGCCTGGACATTCTTTGATAGTGAAAATCAAGATCTTTTCTTTTCAAGTAGCAGCATCTCATTTCAAAATACTCCTGTCTAACTTCATTAGCATGAGTATCTGGATCTCCAATAAATTCTCGATAAAGCGTTCCCAAAGCATAGGAGGGAGTCTGGGATTTAATGAGTGTTACCTGTCTGTATTCACCAAGACTTTGAAACCAGTCTCTTAAAGTTCCAGTAAATCTGGATGTGGATTCAATGAGAACTGTTTCTAAAGTATTCCCAGGCTTGGAAAGCTGAAGGTCAATCCATGCACCAAATTCACCAATTCGATCGCTCCATTTAATTGGAGGTAATCCATTTAATTGGGGATTTTGAAAGACAATAAACATCCCATCCTAATAAAACATCTTTTTGAGGAAGTGGACTGCGTCCAAATGATGCAATTACGAAGGATGAGTAGCTGAAGCAGCCTCAGTAGGCTTTTCCACAATGGGAACTATGGTGTCAGTTTCTTCATTCTTGTGTTTTGGATGATCCAGGATCAGTAGGAGATGCTATCAACATATTGGTGAGATCAGTAATCTCTTGATCTGAGGAGGACGCCGGATTAGAGGAAAGAAAAGATTGGTTATCAAGCCATTGAATGTATTCATTAGGGATGATAAATTCCCTATTCCAAAAGCCAGGACACATTGTGATCGCCTTTTATATGCTTCACAGAGAAGTCATATCTGGAAAACCAATCTTTCAGTCTGAGAATCTGTGGATCAGGAAGAATCTTATTCCGGAATTCAAGCATCTTTGGGAAAGACGAGTTGTCCATTTCAATCATAAAATGCTTTGATCTGACATAAAAGTCAAATTTCTGAATTCCATTTTTTACTGCAATGATTTCTTTGAAGACAGTATGATAATGCTTTTGGAATTCTTTGAATTCTCCACTAGCGTGTCCACAATAGGATCTTTTGTTGTCCTTTTCTTCAAGCAGTAAGGCACCCCAATAATGGTCACTAGCGTCTGATTGGAGGATAGATTTCCTATGATGAGAATCAACAAACACCATCAAAAGATCCATTGCATGTTCCTAATGGGCCCATCACTAGAGCGAGATCCAAAATGATCAAAGAAGCACTTCATGGGCTAATTCAAGATATTTGGGCTTATTAAAAAACGGGGCACTCCAAGCTTGGCCCAAACAAGGATGAAGGCTTAATAAATATAATCCATGTTTTGGATGAAGCTAATCTTGCTTAATGGCTGTAATCTCCTTATTAATGGTGTGCTAGTCAATTAGGGGATTTGACTTTTGACCTTTTGTCTTTACATTTAATTTGTAATTTGTAAGACAACTTAGCTTGCATGGGATTTTAGTAAGTTGTGAGAGTCATTAATGTGTCTAGTAAGTTGGTATATTTAATGTCCTTGTCTCCCCTTGACCTTCTTGACTCTAGCTCTTGTGATGGGTCCACTTGGCACGTGCAGATCATCGTGTGCAATCAGAGTTTGTGGGTTTATATCACCATAAGACCATGGTTAATCCAAAAGTTCTACCATCAGATTGTTGGTCTTCCCATACTCAATTCTTTAGAGCTATAAAACGATCAAATTTTTACTACTGCTTTGATTTCCAAAAAGAAAATTGGGATTAAACTCCTTCCTAATTTCATCATTTGGAATCATGTCATTGGCAGTCCACTTCCTCAAGAAGATGTTTTATTAGGATGGGACGTTTATTGTCTTTCAAAATCCCTGAGGATTCTTCCCATTAGAATTAAGTACAAAAGAGAATTCAAGCCCTTTACTTAGACAAACAAAATCTATTCTCTTCCCTATTCTCCTCCAGATTTCTAGCCCATTCAAAATAAACTCCCCAAGTTTTGTGTAGAAAGTCATGACCAATTCATCCATGATCATCCACTCTGGAAAAACCCAGACTTTTTCACTCACATTCCTTTCAAGCTCGATGAAGATGTTAGCCCCACTAAAGCCTCCCATCCTGGAATGTCTCCATCAGACCTTAAGCTTGCCAGAGAAGAATGTTATTCCTTATTAAAGCAAGGTCTAATTGAACCAACCACTTCCTCGTGGGCTTGTCAAGCATTTTATGTTGAAAAAAAATCAAAAATGATTAGAGGAAAGAAAATATTGGTTATCGATTACAAGCCATTGAATGTATTCATTTGGAATGATAAAATTCCCTATTCCAAAAGCCAGGACAGAATTCATCCATCTTGCTGAGGCAAAAAATATTCTCCAAATTTGATATGAAAGGAGCCTTTTGGCAACTTGGTATTCATCTGGATGACAGGTTCAAGACAGCTTTCTGTATTCCAAATAAACAGTTCCAATGGACTGTTTTACCTTTCGGATTAAAGATTGCACCATCACTATTTCAAAAGGCGATGACTAGGATTTTCAATCCTATCCTGCACAATACTTTGATCTATATTGACGATATTCTATTATTTCCTAAGAGCCTTGCAGGTCATCATCACCTGCTTGAACATTTCCACCAGCTGGCATCACAGTACGGGATAATGCTGTCGGGAAAGAAAAGCATGATTGGACAGCACGAAATTGATTTTCTGGGAATGAAAATATCCCCATGGAACCATCTGCCCAGGTCCTCATCTTGCTGAACAATTATCACAATTTCCTGATGATAATCTCTCTGTCAAAGAAATACAGTAATTTCTCGGCATCATTAATTACATCAGAGACTTTATCCCGCATGCAAGCTAGTTCACCGGCGCCTTGTCACAACTTTTGAAAAAGAAGCCACCCCCCATGGGGCCCTGACCAGACACGGGCTGTCAAAAATCTCAAGAAAGCTGCAAAGGATCCACCGCCTCTGACTATTCCATCAATGGGAAATCTTATCCTCCAGTCAGACGCTAGTGACCATTATTGGGGTGCCTTACTGCTTGAAGAAAAGGGCAACAAAAGATCCTATTGTGGACATGCTAGTGGAGAATTTAAAGAATCCCAAAAGCATTATCATGATGTCTTCAAAGAAATCATTGCAGTTAAAAATGGAATTTAGGAATTTGACTTTTATGTCAAATCAAAGCATTTTATGATTGAAATGGACAACTCGTCTTTCCCAAAGATGCTTGAATTCCGGAATAAGATTCTTCCTGATCCACAGATTCTCAGACTGAAAGATTGGTTTTCCAGATATGACTTATCCATGAAGCATATAAAAGGCGATCACAATGTGTTCTGGCTTTTGGAATAGGGAATTTATCATCCCTAATGAAAACATTCAATGGCTTGTAATCGATAACCAATCTTTTCTTTCCTCTAATCCGGCGTCCTCCTCGGATCAAGAGATTACTGATCTCACCAATATGTTGATGGCATCTCCTACTGATCCTGGATCATCCAGAAGACAAGAATTTCATGAAGAAGCTGACACCACAGTTCCCATTGTGGAAGAACCTAT
>NW_026651997.1:22500-30000 GCF_029873635.1 Malania oleifera | reverse complement strand
GTTTCTATGGCCCATCTCGCCATCTCGGATCTCTTCGAAAACCTCTACCACGCCTTTCTCCCCTTAGAACAAACCTGCCCTCATCGTTCAATGAAGCTTGATCCACTTCATCTTCGAACTCATCCTCGTGGTTACCATCAGAATCATCGACGTGCATACGCCTTTCTTGCCTTCTTGCATTAGGGACTCTTTGGGGACGTCCTTCGCTCCAAGTAGCAATAACAGCATCTTGCCTATCCATCCGATCTCGAATCTCATTAAACACCACGTTTGATGCGAACCTCAAACGACACGTGTTGAGATGTTGGAATGCTTGCCCAAGAAAACTAAAATTCAGATTTTTGGATAGATATGAATGGTAGACCTTGACCCGTTGTTTACGACAAACAAGAACTTTGGTATATACAACCTCAACCCGTTGTTTAGTGCGAAACACGAACCTTGGTATAAGGAAGACCCCACAAACGGTGGTGGAAAGCCGTTTGATAAGTCATTGGTGAACGCCACGGGAAATCCCGATAAATTCGAAAAGTTCTTCAAAAGAACCAAGAAGAAACAAAGCCTCAAGGCCTCACATTTTTATTCCCTTTCTCTTCAATCTTACAATGGTGAGATACATATGGCTAGTATGCGAAACAAGGACATTAAACACTTAACAATTCCCACACAAACATGGGAGACAAGAACATTAAATACTTAGGAATTCCCATACAAACATGGGAGACGAGGACATTAAATATACCAACTTACTAGACACATTAATGACTCACAACTTACTAAAATCCTATGCAAGCTAAGTTGCCTTGCAATACACCATTCAGTCAAATCCCATATTTGAATTAGCACACAAATATTAATAAAGAGATTAGAGTCATTAAGCAAGATTAGCTCCATCACAAACTTGAATTCAGTTTAGCAAGTCTTCATCTTTCTTTGGGCCGTGCTTGAGTGCCTCATTTTTGAATAAGCCCAAATATCTTGAATCAGCCCGTGAAGTATTTCTTTGATCTTCTTGGATCTTGCTCTGATGATAGGCCCAACTGAAACATGTAATGGATCGTTCCGTGGTTCTTATTGATTCTCATCAACGTTCATGCGTTCATGATGAGAATCAACAAGCACCATCAAAGGATCCATTGCATGTTCCTATTGGGTCCATCACTAGAGCGAGATCCAAAAAGATCAAAGAAGCACTTCATGGGCTAATTCAAGATATTCGGGCTTATTCAAAACCCGGCCACTCCAAGCTTGGCCCAAACAAGGATTCAGGCTTAATAAATTTAATCCATGTTTTGGATGAAGCTAATCTTGCTTAGTGGCTATAATCTCCTTATTAATGGTGTGCTAGTCAATTAGGGGATTTGACTTTTGACCTTCTATCTTTACATTTAATATGTAATTTGTAAGACAACTTAGCTTGCATGGGATTTTAGTAAGTTGTGAGAGTCATTAATGTGTCTAGTAAGTTGGTATATTTAATGTCCTTGTCTCCCATGTTTGTATGGGAATTGCTATGTATTTAATGTCCTTGTCTCCCATGTTTGTGTGGGAATTGCTATGTATTTAATGTCCTTGTCTCCCATGTTTGTGTGGGAATAGTTTAGTGTTTAATATCCTTGTCCCCCATGCTAGCTATATATATCTCACCATTGTAAGAGCAATTGATCATTGAATAGAAATCAAGAAAAGTGAGGATTTGTTTCTTCTTTGGTTCTTTAGAGAACTTGCGAACTTATCAAGGATTCTTCCTTGTGGCGTTCAAATTTTATACCTTCGGTTCATGATTAATCTATAATCATTGGGTCGGGGTTTGTTACTTTATACTTACGGTTCACGTTTCACTTATAAACGTTGGGTCGGAGTTTCCTATCAAAATCTGAATTTTAGCTTTCTTGGGCAAGCATTCCAACATTGTTTGCTGGGTCTCAACGTATGTCGATTGAGGTTCGCATCAGTTCAAATTGTTGTTGTATAGCCTGCAACATGAAAGATGACTCCTCCCTTCCTTCTTTGTTTGATGTGTCACCCCTGGAAGACATATTTTAAAACTATAGAAAAAAAAAATGTTAGAAATAACCTCACAACACTCCCTTACATGTTTGCACTCAAATTATGTCACTCACACTCGTGTTTCACTCTTAAATTGGCTTTTTCCCGAAATTAGTCTCACACTCTCTTGCCTTTTTCCACTCGTAGTTTCCCCTTTTCAGTTCTTTATTGAACTAACAAATGTGATCAAGAAATTCAACTTGCAGAATTTAAACTAATACCAACGGCAAGAAAAATATTATAGAAACAATGAATCAGAGGGAGAGGACAAAAACTAGATTCTTTGAGAGAAACGAAAGAAATGAATCTACGAAAGTCACGATTCAAGAGAAAAGGAAAATATTGACAAAAACTAATATATTGCTTCAATATCACCTTTTTTTTTTTTTTTGACTGTCTCCTTTGATTCGTTGTTTCTACAATATTTTCCTGTCTTATTGGTTTAATATTACATGGAATGGATTCGAGGTTGAATCCTTTTGAAAAGTGGGGGAATGATGAGAATCAATAAGCACCATGGAAGGATCCATTATATGTTTCAGTTGGGTCTATCATTAGAGCGAGATCCAAAAAAATCAAAGAAATACTTCACGGGCTGATTCAAGATATTTGGGCTTATTCAAAAATGGGGCACTCCAAGCATGGCCCAAAGAAAGATGAAGACTTACTTAACTTAATGGTGTATTGCAAGGCAACTGAGCTCCATCACAAACTTGAATTAAGTTAAGTAAGTCTTCATCTTTCTTTGGGCCATGCTTGGAGTGCCCCATTTTTGAATAAGCCCAAATATCTTGAATCAGCCCGTGAAGTATTTCTTTGATTTTCTTGGATCTCGCTCTGATGATAGGCCCAACTGAAACATATAATGGATCCTTCCATGGAGCTTATTGATTCTCATCACAGATACTCATGCTAATGAAGTTACACCAGAGTATTTTGAAATGAGATGCTGCTCCTTGAAAAGAAAAGATCTTGATTTTCACTATCAAAGAATGTCCGGGCGATATTATCTTCTTGGTGGATTTAATGATGATAATCTCAGACAAGTTTATGCTAATTCTTTACCAGAAGACATCCAGCCAGATTTACAGAGAAAGATTGCATCTCTCTCACGACCACTCAGGGATATCTCAATAGGGGAAATTCATCAGCTGGCACTCTCTGCTTTTGAAAAATTATGTGATACCCACCAGTTGTTCTAAAAAATGTTGAAACAGAATCATAAGTTTACAAAGCAATGCAAGAAGCCTTTTTTGTAGATCAAGTGCAAAGAAAAGGATTGCATCCGTAGTCCTAAAAAGAAGAAACACCTCAAAGACTATGGTTCTGACAAGCTCTTCAGAAAAGATCCCAGAAGAAGACGGAAGTTCAGATTCTTCAAGAAGAAGTTTCGACGAGGACATGACAAATCTCCTCGCTATTTCATTTGCAAGAAAAAAGGCCACTATGCAAAACAATGCCCTATGAACAGGACAAAATCTGCAAAGCTTGCCCAATAGCTACTGAGTGAAGAACTCGATGCAGATGTTGAATCTGTTCTTTCAGAACAAGAAGAGATGACCGAAGAGACTATTCTCGTCCTTGCTGATTCAGAAGATGACTATCATTCCGATGAAACATTCCAGGTCCAACCTATTCTCTCTTCTAAAGATTCTCAGATAAGTCCTCATGTTCAAATCCAGCTCCTCCTTGAAAAATACGGTAAACTCATACCCGTTGTTGCATGCATGGATACGGGATCCCATAAGACTATGGTTAATCCAACAGTCCTACCATCAGATTGTTGGTCTTCCCATACTCAATTCTTTAGAGCTGCAAACGATCAAATTTTTATTACTGCTTTGATTTCCAAAAGGAAAATTGGGATTAAACTCCTTCCTAATTGCATCATTTGGACTTATGTCATTGGCAGTCCACTTAATCAAGAAGATGTTTTATTAGGATGGGATGTTTATTGTCTTTCAAAATCCCCGAGGATTCTTCCCACTGGAATTAAGTACAAAAGAGAATTCAAGCCCTTTACTCAGACAAACAAAATCTATTCTCTTCCCTATTCTCCTCCAGATTTCCAGCCCATTCAAAATAAACTCCTCAAGTTGTGTGCAGTGACCAGTTCATCCATGATCATCCACTCTGGAAAAACCCAGACTTTTTCATTCACATTCCTTTCAAGCTCGATGAAGATGTTAGCCCCACTAAAGCCTCCCATCCTGGAATGTCTCCATCAAGCTTGCCAGAGAAGAAAGTTATTCCTTATAAGGTCTAATTGAACCAACCACTTCCTCTTGGGCATGTCAAGCATTTTACGTTGAAAAAAGATCAGAAATGATTAGAGGAAAGAAAAGATTGGTTATCGATTACGAGCCATTGAATGTATTCATTGGGGATGATAAAATTCCCTATTCCAAAAGCCAAGACACAATTCATCCATCTTGCTGAGGCAAAAAATATTCTCCAAATTTGATATGAAAGGAGCCTTTTGGCAACTTGGTATTCATCCAGATGACAGGTTCAAGACAGCTTTCTGTATTCCAAATAAACAGTTCCAATGGACTGTTTTACCCTTCGGATTAAAGATTGCACCATCACTATTTCAAAAGGCGATGACTAGGATTTTCAATCCTATCCTGCACAATACTTTGATCTATATTGACGATATTCTATTATTTTCTAAGAGCCTTGCAGATCATCATCACCTGCTTGAACATTTCCACCAGCTGGCATCACAATACGGGATAATGCTGTCGGGATAATCCCATGGAACCATCTGCCCAGGTCCTCATCTTGCTGAATAATTATCACAATCTCTCTATCAAAGAAATACAACAATTTCTCAGCATCATTAATTACATCATAGACTTTATCCCGCATGCAAGCCAGTTCACCGATGCCTTGTCACAACTTTTGAGAAAGAAGCCACCCCCCGTGGGGCCCTGACCAGACACGGGCTGTAAAAAATCTCAAGAAAGCTGCAACGGATCCACCGCCTCTGACTATTCCATCTACAGGAAATCTTATCCTCCAGTCTGACGGTAGTGACCATTATTGGGGTGCCTTACTGCTTGAAGAAAAGGGCAACAAAAGATCCTATTGTGGACACGCTAGTGGAGAATTCAAAGAATCCCACAAGCATTATCATGCGGTCTTCAAAGAAATCATTGCAGTTAAAAATGGAATTCAGAAATTTGACTTTTATGTCAGATCAAAGCATTTTATGATTAAAATGGACAACTCGTCTTTCCCAAAGATGCTTGAATTCCGGAATAAGATTCTTCCTGATCCATAGATTCTCAGACTGAAAGATTGGTTTTCTAGATATGACTTCTCCGTGAAACATATAAAAGGCGATCACAATGTGTCCAGGCTTTTGGAATAGGGAATTTATCATCCCTAATGAATACATTCAATGGCTTGTAATTGATAACCAATCTTTTCTTTCCTCTAATCCGGCGCCCTCCTCAGATCAAGAGATTACCGATCTCACCAATATGTTGATGGCATCTCCTACTGATCCTGGATCATCCAGAAGACAAGAATTTCATGAAGAAGCTGACACCACAGTTCCCATTGTGGAAGAACCTACCGAGGCTACTTCAGCTACTCATCATTCGGCTCCTCATCATTCAACCAATGGTTCTTGGTTCTCTTTTGATGGATTACATCCAATTAAATGGAGAGATTGAATTGGTGAATTTGGTGCATGGATTGACCTTCAGCTTTCCAAGCCTGGGAATACTTTAGAAACAGTTCTCATTGAATTCACATCCAGATTTACTGGAACTTTAAGGGACTAGTTTCAAAGTGTTGGTGAATATAGATGGGTAACATTCATTAAATCCCAGACTCCCTCCTATGCTTTGGGAACGCTTTATCGAGAATTTATTGGAGATCTAGATACTCATGCTATGAAGTTAGACAAGAGTATTTTGAAATGAGACGCTGCTCCTTGAAAAGAAAAGATCTTCATTTTCACTATCAAAGAATGTCCGGGCGATATTTAATGATGATAATCTCAGACAAGTTTATGTTAATTCTTTACCAGAAGACATCCAGCTAGATTTACAGAGAAAGTTTGCATCTCTCTCACGACCACTCAGGGATATCTCAATAGGGGAAATTCATTAGCTGGCACTCTCTGCTCTTGAAAAATTATGTGATACCCACCAGTTGTTCTAAAAAATGTTGAAACAGAATCATAAGTTTACAAAGCAATGCAAGAAGCCTTATTTGCAGATCAAGCGCAAAGAAAAAGGATTGCATCCGTAGTCCTGAAAAGAAGAAACGCTTCAAAGACTATGGTTCTGACAAGCGCTTCAGAAAGAAGTTCGGATTCTTCGAGAAGGAGTTTCGACGAGGACATGACAAATCTCCTCGCTGTTTCATTTGCAAGAAGAAAGGCCACTATGCAAAACAATGCCCTATGAACAGGACAAAATCTGCAAAGCTTGCCCAATAGCTACTGAGTAAAGAACTCGATGCAGATGCTGAATCTGTTCTTTCAAAACAAGAAGAGATGACCGAAGAGACTATTCTCGTCCTTGCTGATTCAGAAGATGACTATCATTCCGATGAAACATTCCAAGTCCAACCTATTCTCTTTTCTGAAGATTCTCAGATAAGTCCTCATGTTCAAATCCAGCTCCTCCTTAAAAATACGGTAAACCCATACCCGTTGTTGCACACATGTAGCACAAACTCGCTCCACATCGCGTTTCATTTTTAGCCAAAAAAAATGTTCATGCAACACGTCTAAAGTCTTCCTTACACCAAAATGACCCATCAAACCTCCTCCATGTGCTTCATGCACAAGCAACTCATGCACAGAACTATTAGGCACACAAAGTCTATTCTCTCTTGATGCGAACCTCAATCGACACGCGTTGAGACCCAGCAAACAATGTTGGAATGCTTGCCCAAGAAAGCTAAAATTCATATTTTGATAGGAAACTCCGACCCAACGTTTATAAGTGAAACGTGAATCGAAAGTATTAAGTAACAAACCCCGACCCAATGATTATAGATTAATCATGAACCGAAGGTATAAAATTTGAACACCATAAGGAAGAATCCTTGATAAGTTCGCAAGTTCTCTAAAGAACCAAAGAAGAAACAAATCCTCACTTTTCTTGATTTCTATTCAATGATCAATTGCTCTTACAATGGTGAGATATATATAGCTAGCATGGGGGACAAGGATATTAAACACTAAACTATTCCCACACAAACATGGGAGACAGGGACATTAAATACATAGCAATTCCCACACAAACATGGGAGACAAGGACATTAAATACATAGCAATTCCCACACAAACATGGGAGACAAGGACATTAAATATACCAACTTACTAGACACATTAATGACTCTCACAACTTACTAAAATCCCATGCAAGTTAAGTTGTCTTACAAATTACATATTAAATGTAAAGATAAAAGGTCAAAAGTCAAATC
>NW_026651997.1:12500-15000 GCF_029873635.1 Malania oleifera | reverse complement strand
CATGGATACGGGATCCCATAAGACCATGGTTAATCCAAAAGTTCTACCATCAGATTGTTGGTCTTCCCATACTCAATTCTTTAGAGCTGCAAACGATCAAATTTTTACTAATGCTTTGATTTCCAAAAAGAAAATTGGGATTAAACTCCTTCCTAATTACATCATTTGGACTCATGTCATTGGTAGTCCACTTCCTCAAGAAGATGTTTTATTAGGATGGGATGTTTATTGTCTTTGAAAATCCTTAAGATTCCTCCCACTGGAATTAAGTACAAAAGAGAATTCAAGCCCTTTACTCAGACAAACAAAATCTATTCTCTTCCCTATTCTCCTCCAGATTTCCAGCCCATTCAAAATAAACTCCTCAAGTTATGTGCAGTGACCAGTTCATCCATGATCATCCACTCTGAAAAAACTCAGACTTTTTCATTCACATTCCTTTCAAGCTCGATGAAGATGTTAGCCCCACTAAAGCCTCCCATCCTGGAATGTCTCCATCAAGCTTGCCAGAGAAGAATGTTATCCTTATTAAAGCAAGGTCTAATTGAACCAACCACTTCCTCTTGGGCATGTCAAGCATTTTACGTTGAAAAAAGATCAGAAATGATTAGAGGAAAGAAAAGATTGGTTATCGATTACAAGCCATTGAATGTATTCATTAGGGATGATAAAATTCCCTATTCCAAAAGCCAAGACACAATTCATCCATCTTGCTGAGGCAAAAAATATTCTCCAAATTTGATATGAAAGGAGCCTTTTGGCAACTTGGTATTCATCCGGATGACAGGTTCAGGACAGCTTTCTGTATTCCAAATCAACAGTTCCAATGGACTATTTTACCCTTCGGATTAAAGATCGCACCATCACTATTTCAAAAGGCGATGACTAGGATTTTCAATCATATCCTGCACAATACTTTGATCTATATTGACGATATTCTATTATTTTCTAATAGCCTTGCAGATCATCATCACCTGCTTGAACATTTCCACCAGCTGGCATCACAGTACGGGATAATACTGTCGGGAAAGAAAAGCATGATTGGACAGCATGAAATTGATTTTCTGGGAATGAAAATATCCCCATGGAACCATCTGCCCAGGTCCTCATCTTGCTGAACAATTATCACAATTTCTTGATGATAATCTCTCTGTCAAAGAAATATAGCAATTTCTCGGCATCATTAATTACATCAGAGACTTTATCCCGCATGCAATCCAATTCCCTTGTCACAACTTTTGAAAAAGAAGCCACCCCCCCCCATGGGACCCTGACTAGACACGGGCTGTCAAAAATCTCAAGAAAGCTGCAAATGATCAACCGCCTTTGACTACTCCATCTACAGGAAATCTTATCCTCCAGTCAGACGCTAGTGACCATTATTGGGGTGCCTTACTGCTTGAAGAAAAGGGCAACAAAAGATCCTATTGTGGACACGCTAGTGGAGAATTCAAAGAAATCATTGCAGTTAAAAATGGAATTCAGAAATTTGACTTTTATGTCAGATCAAAGCAATTTATGATTGAAATTGACAACTCGTCTTTCCCAAAGAGGCTTGAATTCCGGAATAAGATTCTTCCTGATCCACAGATTCTCAGACTGAAAGATTGGTTTTCCAGATATGACTTCTTCGTGAAGCATATAAAAGGCGATCACAATGTGTCCTGGCTTTTGGAATAGGGAATTCATCATCCCTAATGAATACATTCAATGGCTTGTAATCGAACCAATCCTTTCTTTCCTCTAATCCGGCGTCCTCCTCGGATCAAGAGATTACTGATCTCACCAATATGTTGATGGCATCTCCTACTGATCCTGGATCATCCAGAACACAAGAACTTCATGAAGAAGTTGACACCACAGTTCCCATTGTGGAAGAACCTACCGAGTCTACTTCACCTACTCATCATTCGGCTCCTTATCATTCAACCAATGGTTCTTGGTTATCTTTTGATGGATTATCTCCAATTAAATGGAGAGATGCGAACCTCAATCGACACGTGTTGAGACCCAGCAAACAAAGTTGGAATGCTTGCCTAAGAAAGCTAAAATTCATATTTTTATAGGAAACTCCGACCCAACGTTTATAAATGAAACGTGAACCGAAAGTATAAAGTAACAAACCCCGAGCCAATGATTATAAATTAATCATGAACCAAAGGTATAAAATTTGAATGCCACAAGGAAGAATCTTTGATAAGTTCGCAAGTTCTCTAAAGAACCAAAGAAGAAACAAATCCTCACTTTTTTTTGATTTCTACTCCATCAATCATTTAGCTCTTACAATGGCTATATATATAGCTAGCATGGGAGACAAGGATATTAAACACTTGACAATTCCCACACAGACATGGGAGACAAAGACATTAAATACATGGCAATTCCCACACAAACATGGAAGACAAAGACATTAAATATACCAACTTACTAGACACATTAATGACTCTCACAACTTACTAAAATCCCATGCAAGCTAAATTGTCTTACAAATTACAAATTA